>NW_027448443.1:245000-280000 GCF_038048845.1 Mixophyes fleayi
ACTCCAAAAAACATACTGTTAGGTTAATTGGCTGCTATCAAAATTGACCCTAGTCTCTCCCTCTCTGTCTGTGTGTGAGTGTGTGTCTATATTAGGGAATTTAGACTGTAAGCTCCAATAGGGTAGGGACTGATGTGAATGGGTTCTCTGTACAGCGCTGCGCTATTAGTGACACTATATAAATAAATGATAATGAGGATGATGATGATATGTGTTTACTATGCCTATACACATAGCCAGCTTTCACACTTGATTGGCAGATTAATGCATCATTATTGCTAAGTTTGATAACAGTTGTCTAATACAGTGACACTGGTAGAGAAAACCACTATAGACATTCACATAAGCAGCTCTCATCATCATCATTTATGGCATAAGACTTCTTTAATTATACTAAGTTTTTGAGCAGGTCTGCATTATACTTAATTATATAAGGGAGATGTACTTTTAGTAAAAAGTAGCTCTCCAATTTCAAAAGTACATCAACGTAGTATTAATACTTAGATTTAAAGATTTTCTGGGATAAATGAAATACATTCCCAGCAGCCATCTCCCTTTGCCTCTATCTTATTGCATATTTTGTCCTAATGTGCTTTCATATTTACATGTCACCATGTTTCCATTGGCTAGTACCTTAAAGTCAGATGTCTGTCAAGCAAACTGACCAGTGACAGAATTGCTTTGTGAGGTTTACATCTTTATGACATCAAATGCTTCACATGAAAAATGCAGTTCATTGTCAAAAATCAGCTATATTAGGAGAGTGAGAATTGTGTTTTAGCATCAATTACACACTAAATATGCTGTCATTGTGTATGTTTAATGGATGTCTTTCAGTTTTAAAGATAGACAGACGGATAGATAGATAGAAAGATAGATAGATAGATAGATAGATAGACAGACAGACAGACTGATTTCAACTGGAAGCAGTGCTTACATATTGCTTAATTTTTGGTGGTTATTAAATAGTATGGGTAGGCAAGAAAAGTGCATATATCTTTTATTAGCATAAACTTACCCAAATGCGCTCTTGCATATTTAAGGCATTCAAAGTAATAATATTTCACAGCATTAATACAGTTATGTACTAGACTGGACAATGGTAAGCAGAGCCAGTACTTATATCAACAATGGCCTTATCTGTGTGAAGTTTGTATGTTCTCCCTGTGTTTGCGTGGGTTTCCTCCGGGTGCTGTGGTTTCCTCCCACACTCCAAAAAACATACTGTTAGGTTAATTGGCTGCTATCAAAATTGACCCTAGTCTCTCCCTCTCTGTCTGTGTGTGAGTGTGTGTCTATATTAGGGAATTTAGACTGTAAGCTCCAATAGGGTAGGGACTGATGTGAATGGGTTCTCTGTACAGCGCTGCGCTATTAGTGACACTATATAAATAAATGATAATGAGGATGATGATGATATGTGTTTACTATGCCTATACACATAGCCAGCTTTCACACTTGATTGGCAGATTAATGCATCATTATTGCTAAGTTTGATAACAGTTGTCTAATACAGTGACACTGGTAGAGAAAACCACTATAGACATTCACATAAGCAGCTCTCATCATCATCATTTATGGCATAAGACTTCTTTAATTATACTAAGTTTTTGAGCAGGTCTGCATTATACTTAATTATATAAGGGAGATGTACTTTTAGTAAAAAGTAGCTCTCCAATTTCAAAAGTACATCAACGTAGTATTAATACTTAGATTTAAAGATTTTCTGGGATAAATGAAATACATTCCCAGCAGCCATCTCCCTTTGCCTCTATCTTATTGCATATTTTGTCCTAATGTGCTTTCATATTTACATGTCACCATGTTTCCATTGGCTAGTACCTTAAAGTCAGATGTCTGTCAAGCAAACTGACCAGTGACAGAATTGCTTTGTGAGGTTTACATCTTTATGACATCAAATGCTTCACATGAAAAATGCAGTTCATTGTCAAAAATCAGCTATATTAGGAGAGTGAGAATTGTGTTTTAGCATCAATTACACACTAAATATGCTGTCATTGTGTATGTTTAATGGATGTCTTTCAGTTTTAAAGATAGACAGACGGATAGATAGATAGAAAGATAGAAAGATAGATAGATAGAAAGATAGATAGATAGATAGACAGACAGACTGATTTCAACTGGAAGCAGTGCTTACATATTGCTTAATTTTTGGTGGTTATTAAATAGTATGGGTAGGCAAGAAAAGTGCATATATCTTTTATTAGCATAAACTTACCCAAATGCGCTCTTGCATATTTAAGGCATTCAAAGTAATAATATTTCACAGCATTAATACAGTTATGTACTAGACTGGACAATGGTAAGCAGAGCCAGTACTTATATCAACAATGGCCTTATCTGTGTGAAGTTTGTATGTTCTCCCTGTGTTTGCGTGGGTTTCCTCCCACACTCCAAAAAACATACTGTTAGGTTAATTGGCTGCTATCAAAATTGACCCTAGTCTCTCCCTCTCTGTCTGTGTGTGAGTGTGTGTCTATATTAGGGAATTTAGACTGTAAGCTCCAATAGGGTAGGGACTGATGTGAATGGGTTCTCTGTACAGCGCTGCGCTATTAGTGACACTATATAAATAAATGATAATGAGGATGATGATGATATGTGTTTACTATGCCTATACACATAGCCAGCTTTCACACTTGATTGGCAGATTAATGCATCATTATTGCTAAGTTTGATAACAGTTGTCTAATACAGTGACACTGGTAGAGAAAACCACTATAGACATTCACATAAGCAGCTCTCATCATCATCATTTATGGCATAAGACTTCTTTAATTATACTAAGTTTTTGAGCAGGTCTGCATTATACTTAATTATATAAGGGAGATGTACTTTTAGTAAAAAGTAGCTCTCCAATTTCAAAAGTACATCAACGTAGTATTAATACTTAGATTTAAAGATTTTCTGGGATAAATGAAATACATTCCCAGCAGCCATCTCCCTTTGCCTCTATCTTATTGCATATTTTGTCCTAATGTGCTTTCATATTTACATGTCACCATGTTTCCATTGGCTAGTACCTTAAAGTCAGATGTCTGTCAAGCAAACTGACCAGTGACAGAATTGCTTTGTGAGGTTTACATCTTTATGACATCAAATGCTTCACATGAAAAATGCAGTTCATTGTCAAAAATCAGCTATATTAGGAGAGTGAGAATTGTGTTTTAGCATCAATTACACACTAAATATGCTGTCATTGTGTATGTTTAATGGATGTCTTTCAGTTTTAAAGATAGACAGACGGATAGAAAGATAGAAAGATAGATAGATAGAAAGATAGATAGATAGATAGATAGACAGACAGACTGATTTCAACTGGAAGCAGTGCTTACATATTGCTTAATTTTTGGTGGTTATTAAATAGTATGGGTAGGCAAGAAAAGTGCATATATCTTTTATTAGCATAAACTTACCCAAATGCGCTCTTGCATATTTAAGGCATTCAAAGTAATAATATTTCACAGCATTAATACAGTTATGTACTAGACTGGACAATGGTAAGCAGAGCCAATACTTATATCAACAATGGCCTTATCTGTGTGAAGTTTGTATGTTCTCCCTGTGTTTGCGTGGGTTTCCTCCGGGTGCTGTGGTTTCCTCCCACACTCCAAAAAACATACTGTTAGGTTAATTGGCTGCTATCAAAATTGACCCTAGTCTCTCCCTCTCTGTCTGTGTGTGAGTGTGTGTCTATATTAGGGAATTTAGACTGTAAGCTCCAATAGGGTAGGGACTGATGTGAATGGGTTCTCTGTACAGCGCTGCGCTATTAGTGACACTATATAAATAAATGATAATGAGGATGATGATGATATGTGTTTACTATGCCTATACACATAGCCAGCTTTCACACTTGATTGGCAGATTAATGCATCATTATTGCTAAGTTTGATAACAGTTGTCTAATACAGTGACACTGGTAGAGAAAACCACTATAGACATTCACATAAGCAGCTCTCATCATCATCATTTATGGCATAAGACTTCTTTAATTATACTAAGTTTTTGAGCAGGTCTGCATTATACTTAATTATATAAGGGAGATGTACTTTTAGTAAAAAGTAGCTCTCCAATTTCAAAAGTACATCAACGTAGTATTAATACTTTGACAAGTGAGGCTATTAGGACGAACGCACTTAAAGGGCGACAGGGTTTGTAACAAGCTGAATGATGACCTGGTGTGTTTTAACATGGGGTGGGGACCGACCAATGGGGGTCCATGTGGGAGGGACCTTGATAGAATATAGCAGGATGTACTTCCTGCTTTACTTCACTTGCAGCACGAGATCCAGAGGGATACCCAGCAGCGAGGAAAACGGATAAGTCCCATTTTGTGGTTTATTCTTTGTTTTATTGTATCCTTTTGCCCATTTCCATTTGCCTTTAACGTTCCCCCTCCCGTTATTATTTTAAAACCAGCCTTCTTCTTCTCCCCTTGTCTTTACCTGCCTCTCATTCGGCCTGCCCCCCCCCCCCTCTTCCTTCAGCCCCTCATTTACCGTTCCCGCCGTCACCCCCTCCCTTCGTTTGCCATTAGTTTCTTTCCCTCCAGCCACCAGCATAATGCCCCGTCCCAAGAGAAATGCTCCTCGCCCGGCACGCCTCAGGTCCCCCTCTCCCACCCCCTCCCGCCGCCATCTTACAGCCTCAGCCTCAGCCTCTGCCCTCCAAACCCCAGCCCTCACTCCAGACATGCCGCTAAGCGGCGATAATGCACGGCCCCCCCTGGGATCCTCTCCCGGGCACTCCCCAGCATTTCGCGCCACTAGGCGCAGCGGCGCCCCCTCCCCTCTCCCCCCGGCCGGTTCGCGCATGCGCAGAACGCGCGCTCCATCGCGCCCGGCCGGATCCAGCAGCGCAGCCAATCTATATGACATGGCTGCAGGGGCAGCCAGCGTTTCTGTCAGGGAGCTTAGCGGGCAGCCTCAGCGGTCCCAGCAAGTAGCCGTCACCCCCCCTCCCCAGGCTAACACATTAGGTGTCCTTTCAACCAGCCCTGTTGAGGATAGGAGCCATTCCCAGTTCAGATTATGTCCCATCACCCCTCCCGTGGCAGCCCACGGCTTCAGGTCACGAGGTCATAACCCTCCAGCACCCCACCAATTGCATTTCCCTCCCAGCCCATTCCTGCCCCATAGTAGTGGTGGATCAGCATGGGGGTCACAACATGGCAGAGGTCAAGAGTTCAGCAGGTCACAAGGACATACCTCGGGTCACGGGGAATACCAGCACCATGCGGGTGGGTGGGACACACTTCCTGCCAGGGCCTCAATGGATTTCAGTGACCGGTCCGAGGCGCCTGTATGGCCCTCTTCACGCCGGCAACGCCTGTCACCTCCAGCGTCTCGCCCATACACGTCACGAAGGGTCTCTTCCCCGGGGATCGTGGCGGGTGGGTTCACCCATAGGGGTCACGGGGTCAGGACTGATAACATTATAGTCGATTATCACCACTCCAGCGGCGGTAATTTAAGTCCAGGGCCTCTCCCCCTAGGGGGGCGGGCTACCTCCGGGTTTAGCGATCGGATGCGGCAGGAATTTTCTACGTTCCCTAGCCCTGACCATTTAGCGGCTTTCAACCCGTGTAACGTAGATAGAGACATCAACGCGGCGCGGCGGCGCTTGGACTATTTGCCCAGATCTCAGCTGACTGTTCCCCTTCCCGTTTCAGAGACTACTGTTACAAATCCGGAGTCGAGGGTCGGTCGGAACGATCGTTCGGGGTCCGAGTCTCGTGATATGAGGTCGGCAGGGTCCAGGGAGGATGCGGTCCGGGACACGGCTGGTGGACAGGTCGCGGCAACTGCACTCGGGGAGACGTCTGTCGGTGCTGGGAATACCGCTCCTGTCGGTGAGTCCATTTCCGTTAACACACATAAATCACACTTGTTGGCATCACCTGTCTTATCTACCAGCAGTGGGTCCTCCGGCTCGGGGGACAGGCCCAGAAAATTAATTAAGTTGTTAGAAACAGAATTGTTAGGAAAACGGAGTAAGCACACACCCCAATCAGGAGACACAGACCAACCAGCGGCTCGTAGCGAATTGGGGCAGGTAGAATCCCTGGAAATTACACACGGCATAAGGCCTAGCGTACGTGATAGAATTAGGAGGGGCAAGTACGTGGATATGTACGCGTTAACCGGGGAAGATAGGAAGGCGCTGGCGGCCGCCTGTGAGAGGTCGGGAATGGGGGAGGAGAAATACAGATCCTTCTCTAGATGGGTTAATGCCTTCTCCATTTTCGCTACAATATATGTAGAGACCCGTCCCAGCGAACAAGCGGAGGTATGGAGGTATATGCACCTTATTAGTGGGATGTACGTAAAGGACGGCCCGGTAATTTGGAGGGCATATGACGAGCTTTTCAGGAAACGGATGAGTGGGCGTGAGAGACTTCCTCTGGGATCGAAAGACATTGACACCTGGCTGGAGTTAATGAGGCCCAGCAGTCAGTCTGCAGAGGGTAGCTCTGTCAGGCGGTTTCAAGGGCCGGGGAGGACGCAGAATGTCCTCCCCCCAAAAGGAAGGTGTTATGACTTCAATGCAGGGGCCTGTCAAAGAGGCTCAGCCTGCAGATTTAGACACATTTGCACGTCATGTAACGGCCATCACCCTGCCAACGAATGCGCAAAGTCCCGTGGAAGTGGGGGACGGGGAAGAGGCTCTGGCTCAGCTCTGCCGAGTCAAGGGGCCGTCGCCAATTGATTTGGTTGAGCTGGATAAGTGGCTGGGGTGGTTTGATGATAAGGTGACTGGGTCCCTTCTCCATGACGGCTTTCATTTTGGCTTTAAACTCCCGGTCCAAGGTAGCGTTTCCTCGGCAGCTCCGGTTAATCTGAAATCGGCGCTCGCTTTCCCAGAAGTATTAGACGAAAAAATAGGGAAGGAGGTTGGTTTGGGTCGCATGATTGGCCCGTTCCGACTTCCTCCTATTCCCAATCTGATTTTGTCCCCAGTAGGGGTAGTTCCCAAAAAAGCGGTAGGAAAGTTTAGATTGATCCAGCACTTGTCTCATCCTGCCGGTAAATCCGTGAATGACGCAATTGACGTTAATCTCAGTTCTGTCAGTTATCAGTCATTCGAATCGGCCCTAGCGCTGGTCCAGGAATGCGGCAGGGGCTCCTTGTTGGCCAAAGTGGATATCGAATCGGCGTTCAGATTGCTGCCCCTTCACCTTGAGTCGTATCAATTCATGGGTTTCCGGCATCGTGGTGAATACTACATCGATCGCTGCCTGCCCATGGGTTGTTCGATCTCATGCGCACTGTTCGAGAAATTTAGCGGTTTCTTGCATTGGTGCATTCAGGCCGGGACAGGGTGTCGGTGGATCGCGCATTATCTTGACGACTTCCTGGTTATCGGGCCGCCTGGTACCACGGTTTGTCGAGATACGCTTTTTTCCACGGAGGCCTTGTTTAGGGTTTTAGGCGTTCCCATCGCAGCAGACAAGACGGAGGGCCCAATTACATGTCTCTCATTCCTCGGGATCGAGATTGACACGCTAGCAGGGATATGCAGGCTTCCAGCAGACAAGGTTACAAAGATGTATGAGGCTATCACAGAAGTGCTAGGGGCAAACGTTAGTACCCTGAGGTCGATACAGTCCCTGTTAGGGCGGTTCAACTTTGCCTGCCGTGTAATACCCATGGGGAGGGTTTTCTGTAGGAAGCTCCAAAGAGCCACAGCAGGTAGGAGTAGGCCACATGCAGTCATACAACTATCCAAGGTGGTTAGGGAGGATCTTCAGATATGGCTCATTTTTCTTAGGGGTTTTAATGGCAAGCGTATTTGGCCGTCACCTCCAGTAACAAACGGGGAAATTAACTTGTTCACAGACGCTGCTGGGGCATCCGGCTTTGGGGCTTATCTGGATGGACACTGGTGTGCAGATAGCTGGCCCGATGATTGGCACAGGGATGGGACCACTAGGAACTTGTTGGTTCTTGAATTATTCCCGATTGTGGTGGCAATTGAATTATGGGCACCCGTTTTGCGGGGTAGGCACATAGTTTTTTGGTGTGACAATTTGGGGGTGGTCCAGTCCATCAACAAGCAGAGTGCATCGGCCTACCAGGCAATATTGCTCTTGCGGCACCTAGTGTTGCGCTGTTTGCAGAATGACATTTCATTCAGGGCGAGGCATGTTCCGGGGGTGCAGAATAGCCTAGCAGATGCGTTGTCCCGATTCCACTGGGACAGGTTTCGCAGCCTTGCTCCTCACGCAGACCGTGTTGGTACCCCGTGTCCCCCTTGTGTTTGGCAGATCATCAAGCCGGCATAAGAGGCCTCGCGGAACAAGCGGTAGCTCCCTCCACCCTGAGATCCTATCAGGCGTCATGGAGACGGTGGTCGTTGTTCAGCAGGCAGAAAGACCAATCCGAGGCAGGTCAGAGAGATGCTATGCTAGCCTTTATGTGGGACAGATATTCCGAAGGTGATTCTAAGACCTCTATGGCATCTACCCTGGCTGGTATATCATTTATGGCCAAGCTGCAGGGTTACCCGGACGTTACCAAACAATTTTTAATTAATAAGGCCTTGAAGGGTTGGGGGAGAATCCGTCCTTCTCATAGCGATGCCCGTTTACCAATTACCCTTAACATCTTGGAGGATTTGATACGGAGAGTGGGTTTGGTTACCTCGGACAAATACGAGAAGCTTTTATTTAGTTTGGCTTTTTCCATGGCCTTTTTTGGGGCTTTTCGCATTTCGGAGCTGGTAGCTAGGTCCAGAGGGCATCAAGAGTCTGGGTTGAGAGCAGAACATGTCAGTCTGGGCGAAGGGACCTTTGCCTGCAAAATAGTTAGATCTAAGACTGATCAGAGCGGGAAGGGATCGTGGGTGCAGTTAGCTCCTCAACAGCTTCAGCATATCTGCCCGTTTAGGCTGGCGTCACAGTTTATGAGCAGGAGACCCCAGGCCAACTTGTTTCTGTGTCACAGTAATAGCATTCCTCTGACTAAATATCAATTTGCGGCCATTTTAAAGCGGACCTTACAGTCGCTTAATTTAAACAGCACCTTATACGGGACTCACTCATTTAGGATCGGGGCAGCTACATCTGCCGCTTTGGCTGGATCTTCTAACGAAGCTATAAAAGCTTTGGGCCGCTGGAAGTCCACGGCTTACCAGTCTTATGTGAGAATTGACAAAGTTATTGATTGAATGTTGTGTTGTTTAACAATTTATTGTGATTTGCAGTTTTTCTTTTCACACTTTCCTTCTCGTCTGAGCCTTCAAACCATCCCATCCCACTTCCCTTACCCATCCCATCTTCCCCTCCACTTGGTGGGCTACCCTGGGCTTTTCCGCTCGCCGCTTTAACGCGGGGGCGCGAAGGGATTTTCACCCGGGTTTCCCTGGGCGTAAGTCCTGATTAGTGGTGTGCAGCCGGGGTTTTTCCGGGTGTTGTTTACCTTCGCCTGGGTGGTCTGCTCCCTGTTTGTGTCTACCTTCCCTTACCCCCCTTCGTGTTACGTTTTTCTGTTAACAAGCACTTATCCTTCTTATACCTGTATACCACGCCTGTCTGTCTGCCCAATTCAATGATTTCATGCTAACATGGGTTCTCTGATTTCAGGTGATGGTGTTAGAACTAAGACGGTGTGGATCATCGGTCATTCGTTTGTTTTTTGGGCCGCTGGCCACCCCAGGTCAAAAAGTATCTCGGATAATTGCGGCACGGTGATTAGATGGTGGGGTAAAAGAGGTTTAGGCTGGCAGGACCTTATTCCGTGGTTGACTAGGCTCATAAAACAACAAGGCCCACCGGACGTTCTGGTTGTACATGCGGGAGGTAACGATTTAGGTAAGGGTAAATCATTAGATCTCATCGTTAAAATCAGAGAGGACCTACGTCAAATACATGAGGCGTGGCCAGACATCACTATTGGTTGGTCAGCACTCATTCCCCGTTTAGTATGGAGGACAGCCATTCCTATAAAAAAGATGACGGCTATGGTTAGGAAGCTAAATAGTGCCATCCGAAAAATAGTACGGTCCATGGGAGGCATAGTCATAGACCACCCGGGGTTAGGGGTAGAGGCACCACATCTTTTTAGACGGGACGGCGTTCACCTTAATGAAGAGGGTATGGGTTTCTTTATAGACAGGATTTACGGGGGAGTGGAGGCGTGTTTCGGTTAGTTGGTGGCGGGCTGCGGCGTCTGTAGGGCGCAGCGGGGTAGGAAGGCACTGCGTTCAGCGGCTGATTAGTGGGCGCACTGGTAGTTGGTCGTAGGTCACTGCCCCCTTTGATGTAACAGTAACTCCTTTTGGTCCTTCGGTGAGGAGGGTCCCTGTCCGGCTCGGTGAGGGAGGGCAGCGTGAGTTGTAAGGGGCAGTCACTCTGACGCCAACTCAGCGCTATGTATGTAGGGATTTGTTCCCCCGTGTTTTTTGCGGACTTACGGCGGTTTGCGCCAGTCCATTAAGTAATCGTGTGTGATCAGCTCGTGAGCTGTCCCGCAGTGCTCTTTCTCCGCCACCATAGGTTAGTTAATATAAAATCCTTATAATAAAATTCCTGCCAAGGTTTAATAACTTATTCAGGTCTCCGTGTCTTTATTTGCATGCTATGGTATAAAGTTAAGGTTAATGTGAAGTTTGTGGTAACATACACAGTGAGCCCTTTATGACAAGTGAGGCTATTAGGACGAACGCACTTAAAGGGCGACAGGGTTTGTAACAAGCTGAATGATGACCTGGTGTGTTTTAACATGGGGTGGGGACCGACCAATGGGGGTCCATGTGGGAGGGACCTTGATAGAATATAGCAGGATGTACTTCCTGCTTTACTTCACTTGCAGCACGAGATCCCACCCACCCATCCCTCAAGTTAGTCCGGGGTTTTTGTCAATGGTGGGGTAGGAAGGCACTGCGTTCAGCGGCTGATTAGTGGGCGCACTGGTAGTTGGTCGTAGGTCACTGCCCCCTTTGATGTAACAGTAACTCCTTTTGGTCCTTCGGTGAGGAGGGTCCCTGTCCGGCTCGGTGAGGGAGGGCAGCGTGAGTTGTAAGGGGCAGTCACTCTGACGCCAACTCAGCGCTATGTATGTAGGGATTTGTTCCCCCGTGTTTTTTGCGGACTTACGGCGGTTTGCGCCAGTCCATTAAGTAATCGTGTGTGATCAGCTCGTGAGCTGTCCCGCAGTGCTCTTTCTCCGCCACCATAGGTTAGTTAATATAAAATCCTTATAATAAAATTCCTGCCAAGGTTTAATAACTTATTCAGGTCTCCGTGTCTTTATTTGCATGCTATGGTATAAAGTTAAGGTTAATGTGAAGTTTGTGGTAACATACACAGTGAGCCCTTTAAGATTTAAAGATTTTCTGGGATAAATGAAATACATTCCCAGCAGCCATCTCCCTTTGCCTCTATCTTATTGCATATTTTGTCCTAATGTGCTTTCATATTTACATGTCACCATGTTTCCATTGGCTAGTACCTTAAAGTCAGATGTCTGTCAAGCAAACTGACCAGTGACAGAATTGCTTTGTGAGGTTTACATCTTTATGACATCAAATGCTTCACATGAAAAATGCAGTTCATTGTCAAAAATCAGCTATATTAGGAGAGTGAGAATTGTGTTTTAGCATCAATTACACACTAAATATGCTGTCATTGTGTATGTTTAATGGATGTCTTTCAGTTTTAAAGATAGACAGACGGATAGATAGATAGAAAGATAGAAAGATAGATAGATAGATAGAAAGATAGATAGATAGATAGACAGACAGACAGACTGATTTCAACTGGAAGCAGTGCTTACATATTGCTTAATTTTTGGTGGTTATTAAATAGTATGGGTAGGCAAGAAAAGTGCATATATCTTTTATTAGCATAAACTTACCCAAATGCGCTCTTGCATATTTAAGGCATTCAAAGTAATAATATTTCACAGCATTAATACAGTTATGTACTAGACTGGACAATGGTAAGCAGAGCCAGTACTTATATCAACAATGGCCTTATCTGTGTGAAGTTTGTATGTTCTCCCTGTGTTTGCGTGGGTTTCCTCCGGGTGCTGTGGTTTCCTCCCACACTCCAAAAAACATACTGTTAGGTTAATTGGCTGCTATCAAAATTGACCCTAGTCTCTCCCTCTCTGTCTGTGTGTGAGTGTGTGTCTATATTAGGGAATTTAGACTGTAAGCTCCAATAGGGTAGGGACTGATGTGAATGGGTTCTCTGTACAGCGCTGCGCTATTAGTGACACTATATAAATAAATGATAATGAGGATGATGATGATATGTGTTTACTATGCCTATACACATAGCCAGCTTTCACACTTGATTGGCAGATTAATGCATCATTATTGCTAAGTTTGATAACAGTTGTCTAATACAGTGACACTGGTAGAGAAAACCACTATAGACATTCACATAAGCAGCTCTCATCATCATCATTTATGGCATAAGACTTCTTTAATTATACTAAGTTTTTGAGCAGGTCTGCATTATACTTAATTATATAAGGGAGATGTACTTTTAGTAAAAAGTAGCTCTCCAATTTCAAAAGTACATCAACGTAGTATTAATACTTAGATTTAAAGATTTTCTGGGATAAATGAAATACATTCCCAGCAGCCATCTCCCTTTGCCTCTATCTTATTGCATATTTTGTCCTAATGTGCTTTCATATTTACATGTCACCATGTTTCCATTGGCTAGTACCTTAAAGTCAGATGTCTGTCAAGCAAACTGACCAGTGACAGAATTGCTTTGTGAGGTTTACATCTTTATGACATCAAATGCTTCACATGAAAAATGCAGTTCATTGTCAAAAATCAGCTATATTAGGAGAGTGAGAATTGTGTTTTAGCATCAATTACACACTAAATATGCTGTCATTGTGTATGTTTAATGGATGTCTTTCAGTTTTAAAGATAGACAGACGGATAGATAGATAGAAAGATAGAAAGATAGATAGATAGAAAGATAGATAGATAGATAGATAGATAGATAGATAGATAGATAGACAGACAGACAGACAGACTGATTTCAACTGGAAGCAGTGCTTACATATTGCTTAATTTTTGGTGGTTATTAAATAGTATGGGTAGGCAAGAAAAGTGCATATATCTTTTATTAGCATAAACTTACCCAAATGCGCTCTTGCATATTTAAGGCATTCAAAGTAATAATATTTCACAGCATTAATACAGTTATGTACTAGACTGGACAATGGTAAGCAGAGCCAGTACTTATATCAACAATGGCCTTATCTGTGTGAAGTTTGTATGTTCTCCCTGTGTTTGCGTGGGTTTCCTCCGGGTGCTGTGGTTTCCTCCCACACTCCAAAAAACATACTGTTAGGTTAATTGGCTGCTATCAAAATTGACCCTAGTCTCTCCCTCTCTGTCTGTGTGTGAGTGTGTGTCTATATTAGGGAATTTAGACTGTAAGCTCCAATAGGGTAGGGACTGATGGGAATGGGTTCTCTGTACAGCGCTGCGCTATTAGTAACACTATATAAATAAATGATAATGAGGATGATGATGATATGTGTTTACTATGCCTATACACATAGCCAGCTTTCACACTTGATTGGCAGATTAATGCATCATTATTGCTAAGTTTGATAACAGTTGTCTAATACAGTGACACTGGTAGAGAAAACCACTATAGACATTCACATAAGCAGCTCTCATCATCATCATTTATGGCATAAGACTTCTTTAATTATACTAAGTTTTTGAGCAGGTCTGCATTATACTTAATTATATAAGGGAGATGTACTTTTAGTAAAAAGTAGCTCTCCAATTTCAAAAGTACATCAACGTAGTATTAATACTTAGATTTAAAGATTTTCTGGGATAAATGAAATACATTCCCAGCAGCCATCTCCCTTTGCCTCTATCTTATTGCATATTTTGTCCTAATGTGCTTTCATATTTACATGTCACCATGTTTCCATTGGCTAGTACCTTAAAGTCAGATGTCTGTCAAGCAAACTGACCAGTGACAGAATTGCTTTGTGAGGTTTACATCTTTATGACATCAAATGCTTCACATGAAAAATGCAGTTCATTGTCAAAAATCAGCTATATTAGGAGAGTGAGAATTGTGTTTTAGCATCAATTACACACTAAATATGCTGTCATTGTGTATGTTTAATGGATGTCTTTCAGTTTTAAAGATAGACAGACGGATAGATAGATAGAAAGATAGATAGATAGAAAGATAGATAGATAGACAGACAGACAGACTGATTTCAACTGGAAGCAGTGCTTACATATTGCTTAATTTTTGGTGGTTATTAAATAGTATGGGTAGGCAAGAAAAGTGCATATATCTTTTATTAGCATAAACTTACCCAAATGCGCTCTTGCATATTTAAGGCATTCAAAGTAATAATATTTCACAGCATTAATACAGTTATGTACTAGACTGGACAATGGTAAGCAGAGCCAGTACTTATATCAACAATGGCCTTATCTGTGTGAAGTTTGTATGTTCTCCCTGTGTTTGCGTGGGTTTCCTCCGGGTGCTGTGGTTTCCTCCCACACTCCAAAAAACATACTGTTAGGTTAATTGGCTGCTATCAAAATTGACCCTAGTCTCTCCCTCTCTGTCTGTGTGTGAGTGTGTGTCTATATTAGGGAATTTAGACTGTAAGCTCCAATAGGGTAGGGACTGATGGGAATGGGTTCTCTGTACAGCGCTGCGCTATTAGTGACACTATATAAATAAATGATAATGAGGATGATGATGATATGTGTTTACTATGCCTATACACATAGCCAGCTTTCACACTTGATTGGCAGATTAATGCATCATTATTGCTAAGTTTGATAACAGTTGTCTAATACAGTGACACTGGTAGAGAAAACCACTATAGACATTCACATAAGCAGCTCTCATCATCATCATTTATGGCATAAGACTTCTTTAATTATACTAAGTTTTTGAGCAGGTCTGCATTATACTTAATTATATAAGGGAGATGTACTTTTAGTAAAAAGTAGCTCTCCAATTTCAAAAGTACATCAACGTAGTATTAATACTTAGATTTAAAGATTTTCTGGGATAAATGAAATACATTCCCAGCAGCCATCTCCCTTTGCCTCTATCTTATTGCATATTTTGTCCTAATGTGCTTTCATATTTACATGTCACCATGTTTCCATTGGCTAGTACCTTAAAGTCAGATGTCTGTCAAGCAAACTGACCAGTGACAGAATTGCTTTGTGAGGTTTACATCTTTATGACATCAAATGCTTCACATGAAAAATGCAGTTCATTGTCAAAAATCAGCTATATTAGAAGAGTGAGAATTGTGTTTTAGCATCAATTACACACTAAATATGCTGTCATTGTGTATGTTTAATGGATGTCTTTCATTTTTAAAGATAGACAGACCGATAGATAGATAGATAGATAGATAGATAGATAGATAGATAGATAGATAGATAGATAGACAGACAGACAGACTGATTTCAACTGGAAGCAGTGCTTACATATTGCTTAATTTTTGGTGGTTATTAAATAGTATGGGTAGGCAAGAAAAGTGCATATATCTTTTATTAGCATAAACTTACCCAAATGCGCTCTTGCATATTTAAGGCATTCAAAGTAATAATATTTCACAGCATTAATACAGTTATGTACTAGACTGGACAATGGTAAGCAGAGCCAGTACTTATATCAACAATGGCTTTATCTGTGTGAAGTTTGTATGTTCTCCCTGTGTTTGCGTGGGTTTCCTCCCACACTCCAAAAAACATACTGTTAGGTTAATTGGCTGCTATCAAAATTGACCCTAGTCTCTCCCTCTCTGTCTGTGTGTGAGTGTGTGTCTATATTAGGGAATTTAGACTGTAAGCTCCAATAGGGTAGGGACTGATGTGAATGGGTTCTCTGTACAGCGCTGCGCTATTAGTGACACTATATAAATAAATGATAATGAGGATGATGATGATATGTGTTTACTATGCCTATACACATAGCCAGCTTTCACACTTGATTGGCAGATTAATGCATCATTATTGCTAAGTTTGATAACAGTTGTCTAATACAATGACACTGGTAGAGAAAACCACTATAGACATTCACATAAGCAGCTCTCATCATCATCATTTATTGCATAAGCCTTCTTTAATTATACTAAGTTTTTGAGCAGGTCTGCATTATACTTAATTATATAAGGGAGATGTACTTTTAGTAAAAAGTAGCTCTCCAATTTCAAAAGTACATCAACGTAGTATTAATACTTAGATTTAAAGATTTTCTGGGATAAATGAAATACATTCCCAGCAGCCATCTCCCTTTGCCTCTATCTTATTGCATATTTTGTCCTAATGTGCTTTCATATTTACATGTCACCATGTTTCCATTGGCTAGTACCTTAAAGTCAGATGTCTGTCAAGCAAACTGACCAGTGACAGAATTGCTTTGTGAGGTTTACATCTTTATGACATCAAATGCTTCACATGAAAAATGCAGTTCATTGTCAAAAATCAGCTATATTAGAAGAGTGAGAATTGTGTTTTAGCATCAATTACACACTAAATATGCTGTCATTGTGTATGTTTAATGGATGTCTTTCAGTTTTAAAGATAGACAGACCGATAGATAGATAGATAGATAGATAGATAGATAGATAGATAGATAGATAGAAAGATAGATAGATAGATAGATAGAAAGATAGATAGATAGATAGATAGACAGACAGACAGACTGATTTCAACTGGAAGCAGTGCTTACATATTGCTTAATTTTTGGTGGTTATTAAATAGTATGGGTAGGCAAGAAAAGTGCATATATCTTTTATTAGCATAAACTTACCCAAATGCGCTCTTGCATATTTAAGGCATTCAAAGTAATAATATTTCACAGCATTAATACAGTTATGTACTAGACTGGACAATGGTAAGCAGAGCCAGTACTTATATCAACAATGGCCTTATCTGTGTGAAGTTTGTATGTTCTCCCTGTGTTTGCGTGGGTTTCCTCCCACACTCCAAAAAACATACTGTTAGGTTAATTGGCTGCTATCAAAATTGACCCTAGTCTCTCCCTCTCTGTCTGTGTGTGAGTGTGTGTCTATATTAGGGAATTTAGACTGTAAGCTCCAATAGGGTAGGGACTGATGTGAATGGGTTCTCTGTACAGCGCTGCGCTATTAGTGACACTATATAAATAAATGATAATGAGGATGATGATGATATGTGTTTACTATGCCTATACACATAGCCAGCTTTCACACTTGATTGGCAGATTAATGCATCATTATTGCTAAGTTTGATAACAGTTGTCTAATACAGTGACACTGGTAGAGAAAACCACTATAGACATTCACATAAGCAGCTCTCATCATCATCATTTATGGCATAAGACTTCTTTAATTATACTAAGTTTTTGAGCAGGTCTGCATTATACTTAATTATATAAGGGAGATGTACTTTTAGTAAAAAGTAGCTCTCCAATTTCAAAAGTACATCAACGTAGTATTAATACTTTGACAAGTGAGGCTATTAGGACGAACGCACTTAAAGGGCGACAGGGTTTGTAACAAGCTGAATGATGACCTGGTGTGTTTTAACATGGGGTGGGGACCGACCAATGGGGGTCCATGTGGGAGGGACCTTGATAGAATATAGCAGGATGTACTTCCTGCTTTACTTCACTTGCAGCACGAGATCCAGAGGGATACCCAGCAGCGAGGAAAACGGATAAGTCCCATTTTGTGGTTTATTCTTTGTTTTATTGTATCCTTTTGCCCATTTCCATTTGCCTTTAACGTTCCCCCTCCCGTTATTATTTTAAAACCAGCCTTCTTCTTCTCCCCTTGTCTTTACCTGCCTCTCATTCGGCCTGCCCCCCCCCCTCTTCCTTCAGCCCCTCATTTACCGTTCCCGCCGTCACCCCCTCCCTTCGTTTGCCATTAGTTTCTTTCCCTCCAGCCACCAGCATAATGCCCCGTCCCAAGAGAAATGCTCCTCGCCCGGCACGCCTCAGGTCCCCCTCTCCCACCCCCTCCCGCCGCCATCTTACAGCCTCAGCCTCAGCCTCTGCCCTCCAAACCCCAGCCCTCACTCCAGACATGCCGCTAAGCGGCGATAATGCACGCCCCCCCCTGGGATCCTCTCCCGGGCACTCCCCAGCATTTCGCGCCACTAGGCGCAGCGGCGCCCCCTCCCCTCTCCCCCCGGCCGGTTCGCGCATGCGCAGAACGCGCGCTCCATCGCGCCCGGCCGGATCCAGCAGCGCAGCCAATCTATATGACATGGCTGCAGGGGCAGCCAGCGTTTCTGTCAGGGAGCTTAGCGGGCAGCCTCAGCGGTCCCAGCAAGTAGCCGTCACCCCCCCTCCCCAGGCTAACACATTAGGTGTCCTTTCAACCAGCCCTGTTGAGGATAGGAGCCATTCCCAGTTCAGATTATGTCCCATCACCCCTCCCGTGGCAGCCCACGGCTTCAGGTCACGAGGTCATAACCCTCCAGCACCCCACCAATTGCATTTCCCTCCCAGCCCATTCCTGCCCCATAGTAGTGGTGGATCAGCATGGGGGTCACAACATGGCAGAGGTCAAGAGTTCAGCAGGTCACAAGGACATACCTCGGGTCACGGGGAATACCAGCACCATGCGGGTGGGTGGGACACACTTCCTGCCAGGGCCTCAATGGATTTCAGTGACCGGTCCGAGGCGCCTGTATGGCCCTCTTCACGCCGGCAACGCCTGTCACCTCCAGCGTCTCGCCCATACACGTCACGAAGGGTCTCTTCCCCGGGGATCGTGGCGGGTGGGTTCACCCATAGGGGTCACGGGGTCAGGACTGATAACATTATAGTCGATTATCACCACTCCAGCGGCGGTAATTTAAGTCCAGGGCCTCTCCCCCTAGGGGGGCGGGCTACCTCCGGGTTTAGCGATCGGATGCGGGAGGAATTTTCTACGTTCCCTAGCCCTGACCATTTAGCGGCTTTCAACCCGTGTAACGTAGATAGAGACATCAACGCGGCGCGGCGGCGCTTGGACTATTTGCCCAGATCTCAGCTGACTGTTCCCCTTCCCGTTTCAGAGACTACTGTTACAAATCCGGAGTCGAGGGTCGGTCGGAACGATCGTTCGGGGTCCGAGTCTCGTGATATGAGGTCGGCAGGGTCCAGGGAGGATGCGGTCCGGGACACGGCTGGTGGACAGGTCGCGGCAACTGCACTCGGGGAGACGTCTGTCGGTGCTGGGAATACCGCTCCTGTCGGTGAGTCCATTTCCGTTAACACACATAAATCACACTTGTTGGCATCACCTGTCTTATCTACCAGCAGTGGGTCCTCCGGCTCGGGGGACAGGCCCAGAAAATTAATTAAGTTGTTAGAAACAGAATTGTTAGGAAAACGGAGTAAGCACACACCCCAATCAGGAGACACAGACCAACCAGCGGCTCGTAGCGAATTGGGGCAGGTAGAATCCCTGGAAATTACACACGGCATAAGGCCTAGCGTACGTGATAGAATTAGGAGGGGCAAGTACGTGGATATGTACGCGTTAACCGGGGAAGATAGGAAGGCGCTGGCGGCCGCCTGTGAGAGGTCGGGAATGGGGGAGGAGAAATACAGATCCTTCTCTAGATGGGTTAATGCCTTCTCCATTTTCGCTACAATATATGTAGAGACCCGTCCCAGCGAACAAGCGGAGGTATGGAGGTATATGCACCTTATTAGTGGGATGTACGTAAAGGACGGCCCGGTAATTTGGAGGGCATATGACGAGCTTTTCAGGAAACGGATGAGTGGGCGTGAGAGACTTCCTCTGGGATCGAAAGACATTGACACCTGGCTGGAGTTAATGAGGCCCAGCAGTCAGTCTGCAGAGGGTAGCTCTGTCAGGCGGTTTCAAGGGCCGGGGAGGACGCAGAATGTCCTCCCCCCAAAAGGAAGGTGTTATGACTTCAATGCAGGGGCCTGTCAAAGAGGCTCAGCCTGCAGATTTAGACACATTTGCACGTCATGTAACGGCCATCACCCTGCCAACGAATGCGCAAAGTCCCGTGGAAGTGGGGGACGGGGAAGAGGCTCTGGCTCAGCTCTGCCGAGTCAAGGGGCCGTCGCCAATTGATTTGGTTGAGCTGGATAAGTGGCTGGGGTGGTTTGATGATAAGGTGACTGGGTCCCTTCTCCATGACGGCTTTCATTTTGGCTTTAAACTCCCGGTCCAAGGTAGCGTTTCCTCGGCAGCTCCGGTTAATCTGAAATCGGCGCTCGCTTTCCCAGAAGTATTAGACGAAAAAATAGGGAAGGAGGTTGGTTTGGGTCGCATGATTGGCCCGTTCCGACTTCCTCCTATTCCCAATCTGATTTTGTCCCCAGTAGGGGTAGTTCCCAAAAAAGCGGTAGGAAAGTTTAGATTGATCCAGCACTTGTCTCATCCTGCCGGTAAATCCGTGAATGACGCAATTGACGTTAATCTCAGTTCTGTCAGTTATCAGTCATTCGAATCGGCCCTAGCGCTGGTCCAGGAATGCGGCAGGGGCTCCTTGTTGGCCAAAGTGGATATCGAATCGGCGTTCAGATTGCTGCCCCTTCACCCTGAGTCGTATCAATTCATGGGTTTCCGGCATCGTGGTGAATACTACATCGATCGCTGCCTGCCCATGGGTTGTTCGATCTCATGCGCACTGTTCGAGAAATTTAGCGGTTTCTTGCATTGGTGCATTCAGGCCGGGACAGGGTGTCGGTGGATCGCGCATTATCTTGACGACTTCCTGGTTATCGGGCCGCCTGGTACCACGGTTTGTCGAGATACGCTTTTTTCCACGGAGGCCTTGTTTAGGGTTTTAGGCGTTCCCATCGCAGCAGACAAGACGGAGGGCCCAATTACATGTCTCTCATTCCTCGGGATCGAGATTGACACGCTAGCAGGGATATGCAGGCTTCCAGCAGACAAGGTTACAAAGATGTATGAGGCTATCACAGAAGTGCTAGGGGCAAACGTTAGTACCCTGAGGTCGATACAGTCCCTGTTAGGGCGGTTCAACTTTGCCTGCCGTGTAATACCCATGGGGAGGGTTTTCTGTAGGAAGCTCCAAAGAGCCACAGCAGGTAGGAGTAGGCCACATGCAGTCATACAACTATCCAAGGTGGTTAGGGAGGATCTTCAGATATGGCTCATTTTTCTTAGGGGTTTTAATGGCAAGCGTATTTGGCCGTCACCTCCAGTAACAAACGGGGAAATTAACTTGTTCACAGACGCTGCTGGGGCATCCGGCTTTGGGGCTTATCTGGATGGACACTGGTGTGCAGATAGCTGGCCCGATGATTGGCACAGGGATGGGACCACTAGGAACTTGTTGGTTCTTGAATTATTCCCGATTGTGGTGGCAATTGAATTATGGGCACCCGTTTTGCGGGGTAGGCACATAGTTTTTTGGTGTGACAATTTGGGGGTGGTCCAGTCCATCAACAAGCAGAGTGCATCGGCCTACCAGGCAATATTGCTCTTGCGGCACCTAGTGTTGCGCTGTTTGCAGAATGACATTTCATTCAGGGCGAGGCATGTTCCGGGGGTGCAGAATAGCCTAGCAGATGCGTTGTCCCGATTCCACTGGGACAGGTTTCGCAGCCTTGCTCCTCACGCAGACCGTGTTGGTACCCCGTGTCCCCCTTGTGTTTGGCAGATCATCAAGCCGGCATAAGAGGCCTCGCGGAACAAGCGGTAGCTCCCTCCACCCTGAGATCCTATCAGGCGTCATGGAGACGGTGGTCGTTGTTCAGCAGGCAGAAAGACCAATCCGAGGCAGGTCAGAGAGATGCTATGCTAGCCTTTATGTGGGACAGATATTCCGAAGGTGATTCTAAGACCTCTATGGCATCTACCCTGGCTGGTATATCATTTATGGCCAAGCTGCAGGGTTACCCGGACGTTACCAAACAATTTTTAATTAATAAGGCCTTGAAGGGTTGGGGGAGAATCCGTCCTTCTCATAGCGATGCCCGTTTACCAATTACCCTTAACATCTTGGAGGATTTGATACGGAGAGTGGGTTTGGTTACCTCGGACGAATACGAGAAGCTTTTATTTAGTTTGGCTTTTTCCATGGCCTTTTTTGGGGCTTTTCGCATTTCGGAGCTGGTAGCTAGGTCCAGAGGGCATCAAGAGTCTGGGTTGAGAGCAGAACATGTCAGTCTGGGCGAAGGGACCTTTGCCTGCAAAATAGTTAGATCTAAGACTGATCAGAGCGGGAAGGGATCGTGGGTGCAGTTAGCTCCTCAACAGCTTCAGCATATCTGCCCGTTTAGGCTGGCGTCACAGTTTATGAGCAGGAGACCCCAGGCCAACTTGTTTCTGTGTCACAGTAATAGCATTCCTCTGACTAAATATCAATTTGCGGCCATTTTAAAGCGGACCTTACAGTCGCTTAATTTAAACAGCACCTTATACGGGACTCACTCATTTAGGATCGGGGCAGCTACATCTGCCGCTTTGGCTGGATCTTCTAACGAAGCTATAAAAGCTTTGGGCCGCTGGAAGTCCACGGCTTACCAGTCTTATGTGAGAATTGACAAAGTTATTGATTGAATGTTGTGTTGTTTAACAATTTATTGTGATTTGCAGTTTTTCTTTTCACACTTTCCTTCTCGTCTGAGCCTTCAAACCATCCCATCCCACTTCCCTTACCCATCCCATCTTCCCCTCCACTTGGTGGGCTACCCTGGGCTTTTCCGCTCGCCGCTTTAACGCGGGGGCGCGAAGGGATTTTCACCCGGGTTTCCCTGGGCGTAAGTCCTGATTAGTGGTGTGCAGCCGGGGTTTTTCCGGGTGTTGTTTACCTTCGCCTGGGTGGTCTGCTCCCTGTTTGTGTCTACCTTCCCTTACCCCCCTTCGTGTTACGTTTTTCTGTTAACAAGCACTTATCCTTCTTATACCTGTATACCACGCCTGTCTGTCTGCCCAATTCAATGATTTCATGCTAACATGGGTTCTCTGATTTCAGGTGATGGTGTTAGAACTAAGACGGTGTGGATCATCGGTCATTCGTTTGTTTTTTGGGCCGCTGGCCACCCCAGGTCAAAAAGTATCTCGGATAATTGCGGCACGGTGATTAGATGGTGGGGTAAAAGAGGTTTAGGCTGGCAGGACCTTATTCCGTGGTTGACTAGGCTCATAAAACAACAAGGCCCACCGGACGTTCTGGTTGTACATGCGGGAGGTAACGATTTAGGTAAGGGTAAATCATTAGATCTCATCGTTAAAATCAGAGAGGACCTACGTCAAATACATGAGGCGTGGCCAGACATCACTATTGGTTGGTCAGCACTCATTCCCCGTTTAGTATGGAGGACAGCCATTCCTATAAAAAAGATGACGGCTATGGTTAGGAAGCTAAATAGTGCCATCCGAAAAATAGTACGGTCCATGGGAGGCATAGTCATAGACCACCCGGGGTTAGGGGTAGAGGCACCACATCTTTTTAGACGGGACGGCGTTCACCTTAATGAAGAGGGTATGGGTTTCTTTATAGACAGGATTTACGGGGGAGTGGAGGCGTGTTTCGGTTAGTTGGTGGCGGGCTGCGGCGTCTGTAGGGCGCAGCGGGGTAGGAAGGCACTGCGTTCAGCGGCTGATTAGTGGGCGCACTGGTAGTTGGTCGTAGGTCACTGCCCCCTTTGATGTAACAGTAACTCCTTTTGGTCCTTCGGTGAGGAGGGTCCCTGTCCGGCTCGGTGAGGGAGGGCAGCGTGAGTTGTAAGGGGCAGTCACTCTGACGCCAACTCAGCGCTATGTATGTAGGGATTTGTTCCCCCGTGTTTTTTGCGGACTTACGGCGGTTTGCGCCAGTCCATTAAGTAATCGTGTGTGATCAGCTCGTGAGCTGTCCCGCAGTGCTCTTTCTCCGCAACCATAGGTTAGTTAATATAAAATCCTTATAATAAAATTCCTGCCAAGGTTTAATAACTTATTCAGGTCTCCGTGTCTTTATTTGCATGCTATGGTATAAAGTTAAGGTTAATGTGAAGTTTGTGGTAACATACACAGTGAGCCCTTTAAGATTTAAAGATTTTCTGGGATAAATGAAATACATTCCCAGCAGCCATCTCCCTTTGCCTCTATCTTATTGCATATTTTGTCCTAATGTGCTTTCATATTTACATGTCACCATGTTTCCATTGGCTAGTACCTTAAAGTCAGATGTCTGTCAAGCAAACTGACCAGTGACAGAATTGCTTTGTGAGGTTTACATCTTTATGACATCAAATGCTTCACATGAAAAATGCAGTTCATTGTCAAAAATCAGCTATATTAGGAGAGTGAGAATTGTGTTTTAGCATCAATTACACACTAAATATGCTGTCATTGTGTATGTTTAATGGATGTCTTTCAGTTTTAAAGATAGACAGACGGATAGATAGATAGAAAGATAGATAGATAGATAGATAGAAAGATAGATAGATAGATAGATAGATAGACAGACAGACAGACTGATTTCAACTGGAAGCAGTGCTTACATATTGCTTAATTTTTGGTGGTTATTAAATAGTATGGGTAGGCAAGAAAAGTGCATATATCTTTTATTAGCATAAACTTACCCAAATGCGCTCTTGCATATTTAAGGCATTCAAAGTAATAATATTTCACAGCATTAATACAGTTATGTACTAGACTGGACAATGGTAAGCAGAGCCAGTACTTATATCAACAATGGCCTTATCTGTGTGAAGTTTGTATGTTCTCCCTGTGTTTGCGTGGGTTTCCTCCGGGTGCTGTGGTTTCCTCCCACACTCCAAAAAACATACTGTTAGGTTAATTGGCTGCTATCAAAATTGACCCTAGTCTCTCCCTCTCTGTCTGTGTGTGAGTGTGTGTCTATATTAGGGAATTTAGACTGTAAGCTCCAATAGGGTAGGGACTGATGTGAATGGGTTCTCTGTACAGCGCTGCGCTATTAGTGACACTATATAAATAAATGATAATGAGGATGATGATGATATGTGTTTACTATGCCTATACACATAGCCAGCTTTCACACTTGATTGGCAGATTAATGCATCATTATTGCTAAGTTTGATAACAGTTGTCTAATACAATGACACTGGTAGAGAAAACCACTATAGACATTCACATAAGCAGCTCTCATCATCATCATTTATTGCATAAGCCTTCTTTAATTATACTAAGTTTTTGAGCAGGTCTGCATTATACTTAATTATATAAGGGAGATGTACTTTTAGTAAAAAGTAGCTCTCCAATTTCAAAAGTACATCAACGTAGTATTAATACTTAGATTTAAAGATTTTCTGGGATAAATGAAATACATTCCCAGCAGCCATCTCCCTTTGCCTCTATCTTATTGCATATTTTGTCCTAATGTGCTTTCATATTTACATGTCACCATGTTTCCATTGGCTAGTACCTTAAAGTCAGATGTCTGTCAAGCAAACTGACCAGTGACAGAATTGCTTTGTGAGGTTTACATCTTTATGACATCAAATGCTTCACATGAAAAATGCAGTTCATTGTCAAAAATCAGCTATATTAGAAGAGTGAGAATTGTGTTTTAGCATCAATTACACACTAAATATGCTGTCATTGTGTATGTTTAATGGATGTCTTTCAGTTTTAAAGATAGACAGACCGATAGATAGATAGATAGATAGATAGATAGATAGATAGATAGATAGATAGAAAGATAGATAGATAGATAGATAGATAGAAAGATAGATAGATAGATAGATAGATAGACAGACAGACAGACTGATTTCAACTGGAAGCAGTGCTTACATATTGCTTAATTTTTGGTGGTTATTAAATAGTATGGGTAGGCAAGAAAAGTGCATATATCTTTTATTAGCATAAACTTACCCAAATGCGCTCTTGCATATTTAAGGCATTCAAAGTAATAATATTTCACAGCATTAATACAGTTATGTACTAGACTGGACAATGGTAAGCAGAGCCAGTACTTATATCAACAATGGCCTTATCTGTGTGAAGTTTGTATGTTCTCCCTGTGTTTGCGTGGGTTTCCTCCCACACTCCAAAAAACATACTGTTAGGTTAATTGGCTGCTATCAAAATTGACCCTAGTCTCTCCCTCTCTGTCTGTGTGTGAGTGTGTGTCTATATTAGGGAATTTAGACTGTAAGCTCCAATAGGGTAGGGACTGATGTGAATGGGTTCTCTGTACAGCGCTGCGCTATTAGTGACACTATATAAATAAATGATAATGAGGATGATGATGATATGTGTTTACTATGCCTATACACATAGCCAGCTTTCACACTTGATTGGCAGATTAATGCATCATTATTGCTAAGTTTGATAACAGTTGTCTAATACAGTGACACTGGTAGAGAAAACCACTATAGACATTCACATAAGCAGCTCTCATCATCATCATTTATGGCATAAGACTTCTTTAATTATACTAAGTTTTTGAGCAGGTCTGCATTATACTTAATTATATAAGGGAGATGTACTTTTAGTAAAAAGTAGCTCTCCAATTTCAAAAGTACATCAACGTAGTATTAATACTTTGACAAGTGAGGCTATTAGGACGAACGCACTTAAAGGGCGACAGGGTTTGTAACAAGCTGAATGATGACCTGGTGTGTTTTAACATGGGGTGGGGACCGACCAATGGGGGTCCATGTGGGAGGGACCTTGATAGAATATAGCAGGATGTACTTCCTGCTTTACTTCACTTGCAGCACGAGATCCAGAGGGATACCCAGCAGCGAGGAAAACGGATAAGTCCCATTTTGTGGTTTATTCTTTGTTTTATTGTATCCTTTTGCCCATTTCCATTTGCCTTTAACGTTCCCCCTCCCGTTATTATTTTAAAACCAGCCTTCTTCTTCTCCCCTTGTCTTTACCTGCCTCTCATTCGGCCTGCCCCCCCCCCCCCCTCTTCCTTCAGCCCCTCATTTACCGTTCCCGCCGTCACCCCCTCCCTTCGTTTGCCATTAGTTTCTTTCCCTCCAGCCACCAGCATAATGCCCCGTCCCAAGAGAAATGCTCCTCGCCCGGCACGCCTCAGGTCCCCCTCTCCCACCCCCTCCCGCCGCCATCTTACAGCCTCAGCCTCAGCCTCTGCCCTCCAAACCCCAGCCCTCACTCCAGACATGCCGCTAAGCGGCGATAATGCACGGCCCCCCCTGGGATCCTCTCCCGGGCACTCCCCAGCATTTCGCGCCACTAGGCGCAGCGGCGCCCCCTCCCCTCTCCCCCCGGCCGGTTCGCGCATGCGCAGAACGCGCGCTCCATCGCGCCCGGCCGGATCCAGCAGCGCAGCCAATCTATATGACATGGCTGCAGGGGCAGCCAGCGTTTCTGTCAGGGAGCTTAGCGGGCAGCCTCAGCGGTCCCAGCAAGTAGCCGTCACCCCCCCTCCCCAGGCTAACACATTAGGTGTCCTTTCAACCAGCCCTGTTGAGGATAGGAGCCATTCCCAGTTCAGATTATGTCCCATCACCCCTCCCGTGGCAGCCCACGGCTTCAGGTCACGAGGTCATAACCCTCCAGCACCCCACCAATTGCATTTCCCTCCCAGCCCATTCCTGCCCCATAGTAGTGGTGGATCAGCATGGGGGTCACAACATGGCAGAGGTCAAGAGTTCAGCAGGTCACAAGGACATACCTCGGGTCACGGGGAATACCAGCACCATGCGGGTGGGTGGGACACACTTCCTGCCAGGGCCTCAATGGATTTCAGTGACCGGTCCGAGGCGCCTGTATGGCCCTCTTCACGCCGGCAACGCCTGTCACCTCCAGCGTCTCGCCCATACACGTCACGAAGGGTCTCTTCCCCGGGGATCGTGGCGGGTGGGTTCACCCATAGGGGTCACGGGGTCAGGACTGATAACATTATAGTCGATTATCACCACTCCAGCGGCGGTAATTTAAGTCCAGGGCCTCTCCCCCTAGGGGGGCGGGCTACCTCCGGGTTTAGCGATCGGATGCGGGAGGAATTTTCTACGTTCCCTAGCCCTGACCATTTAGCGGCTTTCAACCCGTGTAACGTAGATAGAGACATCAACGCGGCGCGGCGGCGCTTGGACTATTTGCCCAGATCTCAGCTGACTGTTCCCCTTCCCGTTTCAGAGACTACTGTTACAAATCCGGAGTCGAGGGTCGGTCGGAACGATCGTTCGGGGTCCGAGTCTCGTGATATGAGGTCGGCAGGGTCCAGGGAGGATGCGGTCCGGGACACGGCTGGTGGACAGGTCGCGGCAACTGCACTCGGGGAGACGTCTGTCGGTGCTGGGAATACCGCTCCTGTCGGTGAGTCCATTTCCGTTAACACACATAAATCACACTTGTTGGCATCACCTGTCTTATCTACCAGCAGTGGGTCCTCCGGCTCGGGGGACAGGCCCAGAAAATTAATTAAGTTGTTAGAAACAGAATTGTTAGGAAAACGGAGTAAGCACACACCCCAATCAGGAGACACAGACCAACCAGCGGCTCGTAGCGAATTGGGGCAGGTAGAATCCCTGGAAATTACACACGGCATAAGGCCTAGCGTACGTGATAGAATTAGGAGGGGCAAGTACGTGGATATGTACGCGTTAACCGGGGAAGATAGGAAGGCGCTGGCGGCCGCCTGTGAGAGGTCGGGAATGGGGGAGGAGAAATACAGATCCTTCTCTAGATGGGTTAATGCCTTCTCCATTTTCGCTACAATATATGTAGAGACCCGTCCCAGCGAACAAGCGGAGGTATGGAGGTATATGCACCTTATTAGTGGGATGTACGTAAAGGACGGCCCGGTAATTTGGAGGGCATATGACGAGCTTTTCAGGAAACGGATGAGTGGGCGTGAGAGACTTCCTCTGGGATCGAAAGACATTGACACCTGGCTGGAGTTAATGAGGCCCAGCAGTCAGTCTGCAGAGGGTAGCTCTGTCAGGCGGTTTCAAGGGCCGGGGAGGACGCAGAATGTCCTCCCCCCAAAAGGAAGGTGTTATGACTTCAATGCAGGGGCCTGTCAAAGAGGCTCAGCCTGCAGATTTAGACACATTTGCACGTCATGTAACGGCCATCACCCTGCCAACGAATGCGCAAAGTCCCGTGGAAGTGGGGGACGGGGAAGAGGCTCTGGCTCAGCTCTGCCGAGTCAAGGGGCCGTCGCCAATTGATTTGGTTGAGCTGGATAAGTGGCTGGGGTGGTTTGATGATAAGGTGACTGGGTCCCTTCTCCATGACGGCTTTCATTTTGGCTTTAAACTCCCGGTCCAAGGTAGCGTTTCCTCGGCAGCTCCGGTTAATCTGAAATCGGCGCTCGCTTTCCCAGAAGTATTAGACGAAAAAATAGGGAAGGAGGTTGGTTTGGGTCGCATGATTGGCCCGTTCCGACTTCCTCCTATTCCCAATCTGATTTTGTCCCCAGTAGGGGTAGTTCCCAAAAAAGCGGTAGGAAAGTTTAGATTGATCCAGCACTTGTCTCATCCTGCCGGTAAATCCGTGAATGACGCAATTGACGTTAATCTCAGTTCTGTCAGTTATCAGTCATTCGAATCGGCCCTAGCGCTGGTCCAGGAATGCGGCAGGGGCTCCTTGTTGGCCAAAGTGGATATCGAATCGGCGTTCAGATTGCTGCCCCTTCACCCTGAGTCGTATCAATTCATGGGTTTCCGGCATCGTGGTGAATACTACATCGATCGCTGCCTGCCCATGGGTTGTTCGATCTCATGCGCACTGTTCGAGAAATTTAGCGGTTTCTTGCATTGGTGCATTCAGGCCGGGACAGGGTGTCGGTGGATCGCGCATTATCTTGACGACTTCCTGGTTATCGGGCCGCCTGGTACCACGGTTTGTCGAGATACGCTTTTTTCCACGGAGGCCTTGTTTAGGGTTTTAGGCGTTCCCATCGCAGCAGACAAGACGGAGGGCCCAATTACATGTCTCTCATTCCTCGGGATCGAGATTGACACGCTAGCAGGGATATGCAGGCTTCCAGCAGACAAGGTTACAAAGATGTATGAGGCTATCACAGAAGTGCTAGGGGCAAACGTTAGTACCCTGAGGTCGATACAGTCCCTGTTAGGGCGGTTCAACTTTGCCTGCCGTGTAATACCCATGGGGAGGGTTTTCTGTAGGAAGCTCCAAAGAGCCACAGCAGGTAGGAGTAGGCCACATGCAGTCATACAACTATCCAAGGTGGTTAGGGAGGATCTTCAGATATGGCTCATTTTTCTTAGGGGTTTTAATGGCAAGCGTATTTGGCCGTCACCTCCAGTAACAAACGGGGAAATTAACTTGTTCACAGACGCTGCTGGGGCATCCGGCTTTGGGGCTTATCTGGATGGACACTGGTGTGCAGATAGCTGGCCCGATGATTGGCACAGGGATGGGACCACTAGGAACTTGTTGGTTCTTGAATTATTCCCGATTGTGGTGGCAATTGAATTATGGGCACCCGTTTTGCGGGGTAGGCACATAGTTTTTTGGTGTGACAATTTGGGGGTGGTCCAGTCCATCAACAAGCAGAGTGCATCGGCCTACCAGGCAATATTGCTCTTGCGGCACCTAGTGTTGCGCTGTTTGCAGAATGACATTTCATTCAGGGCGAGGCATGTTCCGGGGGTGCAGAATAGCCTAGCAGATGCGTTGTCCCGATTCCACTGGGACAGGTTTCGCAGCCTTGCTCCTCACGCAGACCGTGTTGGTACCCCGTGTCCCCCTTGTGTTTGGCAGATCATCAAGCCGGCATAAGAGGCCTCGCGGAACAAGCGGTAGCTCCCTCCACCCTGAGATCCTATCAGGCGTCATGGAGACGGTGGTCGTTGTTCAGCAGGCAGAAAGACCAATCCGAGGCAGGTCAGAGAGATGCTATGCTAGCCTTTATGTGGGACAGATATTCCGAAGGTGATTCTAAGACCTCTATGGCATCTACCCTGGCTGGTATATCATTTATGGCCAAGCTGCAGGGTTACCCGGACGTTACCAAACAATTTTTAATTAATAAGGCCTTGAAGGGTTGGGGGAGAATCCGTCCTTCTCATAGCGATGCCCGTTTACCAATTACCCTTAACATCTTGGAGGATTTGATACGGAGAGTGGGTTTGGTTACCTCGGACGAATACGAGAAGCTTTTATTTAGTTTGGCTTTTTCCATGGCCTTTTTTGGGGCTTTTCGCATTTCGGAGCTGGTAGCTAGGTCCAGAGGGCATCAAGAGTCTGGGTTGAGAGCAGAACATGTCAGTCTGGGCGAAGGGACCTTTGCCTGCAAAATAGTTAGATCTAAGACTGATCAGAGCGGGAAGGGATCGTGGGTGCAGTTAGCTCCTCAACAGCTTCAGCATATCTGCCCGTTTAGGCTGGCGTCACAGTTTATGAGCAGGAGACCCCAGGCCAACTTGTTTCTGTGTCACAGTAATAGCATTCCTCTGACTAAATATCAATTTGCGGCCATTTTAAAGCGGACCTTACAGTCGCTTAATTTAAACAGCACCTTATACGGGACTCACTCATTTAGGATCGGGGCAGCTACATCTGCCGCTTTGGCTGGATCTTCTAACGAAGCTATAAAAGCTTTGGGCCGCTGGAAGTCCACGGCTTACCAGTCTTATGTGAGAATTGACAAAGTTATTGATTGAATGTTGTGTTGTTTAACAATTTATTGTGATTTGCAGTTTTTCTTTTCACACTTTCCTTCTCGTCTGAGCCTTCAAACCATCCCATCCCACTTCCCTTACCCATCCCATCTTCCCCTCCACTTGGTGGGCTACCCTGGGCTTTTCCGCTCGCCGCTTTAACGCGGGGGCGCGAAGGGATTTTCACCCGGGTTTCCCTGGGCGTAAGTCCTGATTAGTGGTGTGCAGCCGGGGTTTTTCCGGGTGTTGTTTACCTTCGCCTGGGTGGTCTGCTCCCTGTTTGTGTCTACCTTCCCTTACCCCCCTTCGTGTTACGTTTTTCTGTTAACAAGCACTTATCCTTCTTATACCTGTATACCACGCCTGTCTGTCTGCCCAATTCAATGATTTCATGCTAACATGGGTTCTCTGATTTCAGGTGATGGTGTTAGAACTAAGACGGTGTGGATCATCGGTCATTCGTTTTGTTTTTTGGGCCGCTGGCCACCCCAGGTCAAAAAGTATCTCGGATAATTGCGGCACGGTGATTAGATGGTGGGTAAAAGAGGTTTAGGCTGGCAGGACCTTATTCCGTGGTTGACTAGGCTCATAAAACAACAAGGCCCACCGGACGTTCTGGTTGTACATGCGGGAGGGTAACGATTTAGGTAAGGGTAAATCATTAGATCTCATCGTTAAAATCAGAGAGGACCTACGTCAAATACATGAGGCGTGGCCAGACATCACTATTGGTTGGTCAGCACTCATTCCCCGTTTAGTATGGAGGACAGCCATTCCTATAAAAAAGATGACGGCTATGGTTAGGAAGCTAAATAGTGCCATCCGAAAAATAGTACGGTCCATGGGAGGCATAGTCATAGACCACCCGGGGTTAGGGGTAGAGGCACCACATCTTTTTAGACGGGACGGCGTTCACCTTAATGAAGAGGGTATGGGTTTCTTTATAGACAGGATTTACGGGGGAGTGGAGGCGTGTTTCGGTTAGTTGGTGGCGGGCTGCGGCGTCTGTAGGGCGCAGCGGGGTAGGAAGGCACTGCGTTCAGCGGCTGATTAGTGGGCGCACTGGTAGTTGGTCGTAGGTCACTGCCCCCTTTGATGTAACAGTAACTCCTTTTGGTCCTTCGGTGAGGAGGGTCCCTGTCCGGCTCGGTGAGGGAGGGCAGCGTGAGTTGTAAGGGGCAGTCACTCTGACGCCAACTCAGCGCTATGTATGTAGGGATTTGTTCCCCCGTGTTTTTTGCGGACTTACGGCAGTTTGCGCCAGTCCATTAAGTAATCGTGTGTGATCAGCTCGTGAGCTGTCCCGCAGTGCTCTTTCTCCGCCACCATAGGTTAGTTAATATAAAATCCTTATAATAAAATTCCTGCCAAGGTTTAATAACTTATTCAGGTCTCCGTGTCTTTATTTGCATGCTATGGTATAAAGTTAAGGTTAATGTGAAGTTTGTGGTAACATACACAGTGAGCCCTTTATGACAAGTGAGGCTATTAGGACGAACGCACTTAAAGGGCGACAGGGTTTGTAACAAGCTGAATGATGACCTGGTGTGTTTTAACATGGGGTGGGGACCGACCAATGGGGGTCCATGTGGGAGGGACCTTGATAGAATATAGCAGGATGTACTTCCTGCTTTACTTCACTTGCAGCACGAGATCCCACCCACCCATCCCTCAAGTTAGTCCGGGGTTTTTGTCAATGGTGGGGTAGGAAGGCACTGCGTTCAGCGGCTGATTAGTGGGCGCACTGGTAGTTGGTCGTAGGTCACTGCCCCCTTTGATGTAACAGTAACTCCTTTTGGTCCTTCGGTGAGGAGGGTCCCTGTCCGGCTCGGTGAGGGAGGGCAGCGTGAGTTGTAAGGGGCAGTCACTCTGACGCCAACTCAGCGCTATGTATGTAGGGATTTGTTCCCCCGTGTTTTTTGCGGACTTACGGCGGTTTGCGCCAGTCCATTAAGTAATCGTGTGTGATCAGCTCGTGAGCTGTCCCGCAGTGCTCTTTCTCCGCAACCATAGGTTAGTTAATATAAAATCCTTATAATAAAATTCCTGCCAAGGTTTAATAACTTATTCAGGTCTCCGTGTCTTTATTTGCATGCTATGGTATAAAGTTAAGGTTAATGTGAAGTTTGTGGTAACATACACAGTGAGCCCTTTAAGATTTAAAGATTTTCTGGGATAAATGAAATACATTCCCAGCAGCCATCTCCCTTTGCCTCTATCTTATTGCATATTTTGTCCTAATGTGCTTTCATATTTACATGTCACCATGTTTCCATTGGCTAGTACCTTAAAGTCAGATGTCTGTCAAGCAAACTGACCAGTGACAGAATTGCTTTGTGAGGTTTACATCTTTATGACATCAAATGCTTCACATGAAAAATGCAGTTCATTGTCAAAAATCAGCTATATTAGGAGAGTGAGAATTGTGTTTTAGCATCAATTACACACTAAATATGCTGTCATTGTGTATGTTTAATGGATGTCTTTCAGTTTTAAAGATAGACAGACGGATAGATAGATAGAAAGATAGAAAGATAGATAGATAGATAGAAAGATAGATAGATAGATAGATAGATAGACAGACAGACAGACTGATTTCAACTGGAAGCAGTGCTTACATATTGCTTAATTTTTGGTGGTTATTAAATAGTATGGGTAGGCAAGAAAAGTGCATATATCTTTTATTAGCATAAACTTACCCAAATGCGCTCTTGCATATTTAAGGCATTCAAAGTAATAATATTTCACAGCATTAATACAGTTATGTACTAGACTGGACAATGGTAAGCAGAGCCAGTACTTATATCAACAATGGCCTTATCTGTGTGAAGTTTGTATGTTCTCCCTGTGTTTGCGTGGGTTTCCTCCGGGTGCTGTGGTTTCCTCCCACACTCCAAAAAACATACTGTTAGGTTAATTGGCTGCTATCAAAATTGACCCTAGTCTCTCCCTCTCTGTCTGTGTGTGAGTGTGTGTCTATATTAGGGAATTTAGACTGTAAGCTCCAATAGGGTAGGGACTGATGTGAATGGGTTCTCTGTACAGCGCTGCGCTATTAGTGACACTATATAAATAAATGATAATGAGGATGATGATGATATGTGTTTACTATGCCTATACACATAGCCAGCTTTCACACTTGATTGGCAGATTAATGCATCATTATTGCTAAGTTTGATAACAGTTGTCTAATACAGTGACACTGGTAGAGAAAACCACTATAGACATTCACATAAGCAGCTCTCATCATCATCATTTATGGCATAAGACTTCTTTAATTATACTAAGTTTTTGAGCAGGTCTGCATTATACTTAATTATATAAGGGAGATGTACTTTTAGTAAAAAGTAGCTCTCCAATTTCAAAAGTACATCAACGTAGTATTAATACTTAGATTTAAAGATTTTCTGGGATAAATGAAATACATTCCCAG
>NW_027448443.1:290000-305000 GCF_038048845.1 Mixophyes fleayi
AATTGCTTTGTGAGGTTTACATCTTTGACATCAAATGCTTCACATGAAAAATGCAGTTCATTGTCAAAAATCAGCTATATTAGGAGAGTGAGAATTGTGTTTTAGCATCAATTACACACTAAATATGCTGTCATTGTGTATGTTTAATGGATGTCTTTCAGTTTTAAAGATAGACAGACGGATAGAAAGATAGATAGATAGATAGATAGACAGACAGACAGACAGACAGACAGACAGACTGATTTCAACTGGAAGCAGTGCTTACATATTGCTTAATTTTTGGTGGTTATTAAATAGTATGGGTAGGCAAGAAAAGTGCATATATCTTTTATTAGCATAAACTTACCCAAATGCGCTCTTGCATATTTAAGGCATTCAAAGTAATAATATTTCACAGCATTAATACAGTTATGTACTAGACTGGACAATGGTAAGCAGAGCCAGTACTTATATCAACAATGGCCTTATCTGTGTGAAGTTTGTATGTTCTCCCTGTGTTTGCGTGGGTTTCCTCCGGGTGCTGTGGTTTCCTCCCACACTCCAAAAAACATACTGTTAGGTTAATTGGCTGCTATCAAAATTGACCCTAGTCTCTCCCTCTCTGTCTGTGTGTGAGTGTGTGTCTATATTAGGGAATTTAGACTGTAAGCTCCAATAGGGTAGGGACTGATGTGAATGGGTTCTCTGTACAGCGCTGCGCTATTAGTGACACTATATAAATAAATGATAATGAGGATGATGATGATATGTGTTTACTATGCCTATACACATAGCCAGCTTTCACACTTGATTGGCAGATTAATGCATCATTATTGCTAAGTTTGATAACAGTTGTCTAATACAATGACACTGGTAGAGAAAACCACTATAGACATTCACATAAGCAGCTCTCATCATCATCATTTATTGCATAAGACTTCTTTAATTATACTAAGTTTTTGAGCAGGTCTGCATTATACTTAATTATATAAGGGAGATGTACTTTTAGTAAAAAGTAGCTCTCCAATTTCAAAAGTACATCAACGTAGTATTAATACTTAGATTTAAAGATTTTCTGGGATAAATGAAATACATTCCCAGCAGCCATCTCCCTTTGCCTCTATCTTATTGCATATTTTGTCCTAATGTGCTTTCATATTTACATGTCACCATGTTTCCATTGGCTAGTACCTTAAAGTCAGATGTCTGTCAAGCAAACTGACCAGTGACAGAATTGCTTTGTGAGGTTTACATCTTTATGACATCAAATGCTTCACATGAAAAATGCAGTTCATTGTCAAAAATCAGCTATATTAGGAGAGTGAGAATTGTGTTTTAGCATCAATTACACACTAAATATGCTGTCATTGTGTATGTTTAATGGATGTCTTTCAGTTTTAAAGATAGACAGACGGATAGATAGATAGAAAGATAGAAAGATAGATAGATAGAAAGATAGATAGATAGATAGATAGATAGATAGATAGATAGATAGACAGACAGACTGATTTCAACTGGAAGCAGTGCTTACATATTGCTTAATTTTTGGTGGTTATTAAATAGTATGGGTAGGCAAGAAAAGTGCATATATCTTTTATTAGCATAAACTTACCCAAATGCGCTCTTGCATATTTAAGGCATTCAAAGTAATAATATTTCACAGCATTAATACAGTTATGTACTAGACTGGACAATGGTAAGCAGAGCCAGTACTTATATCAACAATGGCCTTATCTGTGTGAAGTTTGTATGTTCTCCCTGTGTTTGCGTGGGTTTCCTCCCACACTCCAAAAAACATACTGTTAGGTTAATTGGCTGCTATCAAAATTGACCCTAGTCTCTCCCTCTCTGTCTGTGTGTGAGTGTGTGTCTATATTAGGGAATTTAGACTGTAAGCTCCAATAGGGTAGGGACTGATGTGAATGGGTTCTCTGTACAGCGCTGCGCTATTAGTGACACTATATAAATAAATGATAATGAGGATGATGATGATATGTGTTTACTATGCCTATACACATAGCCAGCTTTCACACTTGATTGGCAGATTAATGCATCATTATTGCTAAGTTTGATAACAGTTGTCTAATACAATGACACTGGTAGAGAAAACCACTATAGACATTCACATAAGCAGCTCTCATCATCATCATTTATTGCATAAGACTTCTTTAATTATACTAAGTTTTTGAGCAGGTCTGCATTATACTTAATTATATAAGGGAGATGTACTTTTAGTAAAAAGTAGCTCTCCAATTTCAAAAGTACATCAACGTAGTATTAATACTTAGATTTAAAGATTTTCTGGGATAAATGAAATACATTCCCAGCAGCCATCTCCCTTTGCCTCTATCTTATTGCATATTTTGTCCTAATGTGCTTTCATATTTACATGTCACCATGTTTCCATTGGCTAGTACCTTAAAGTCAGATGTCTGTCAAGCAAACTGACCAGTGACAGAATTGCTTTGTGAGGTTTACATCTTTGACATCAAATGCTTCACATGAAAAATGCAGTTCATTGTCAAAAATCAGCTATATTAGGAGAGTGAGAATTGTGTTTTAGCATCAATTACACACTAAATATGCTGTCATTGTGTATGTTTAATGGATGTCTTTCAGTTTTAAAGATAGACAGACGGATAGAAAGATAGATAGATAGATAGATAGACAGACAGACAGACAGACAGACAGACAGACAGACTGATTTCAACTGGAAGCAGTGCTTACATATTGCTTAATTTTTGGTGGTTATTAAATAGTATGGGTAGGCAAGAAAAGTGCATATATCTTTTATTAGCATAAACTTACCCAAATGCGCTCTTGCATATTTAAGGCATTCAAAGTAATAATATTTCACAGCATTAATACAGTTATGTACTAGACTGGACAATGGTAAGCAGAGCCAGTACTTATATCAACAATGGCCTTATCTGTGTGAAGTTTGTATGTTCTCCCTGTGTTTGCGTGGGTTTCCTCCGGGTGCTGTGGTTTCCTCCCACACTCCAAAAAACATACTGTTAGGTTAATTGGCTGCTATCAAAATTGACCCTAGTCTCTCCCTCTCTGTCTGTGTGTGAGTGTGTGTCTATATTAGGGAATTTAGACTGTAAGCTCCAATAGGGTAGGGACTGATGTGAATGGGTTCTCTGTACAGCGCTGCGCTATTAGTGACACTATATAAATAAATGATAATGAGGATGATGATGATATGTGTTTACTATGCCTATACACATAGCCAGCTTTCACACTTGATTGGCAGATTAATGCATCATTATTGCTAAGTTTGATAACAGTTGTCTAATACAATGACACTGGTAGAGAAAACCACTATAGACATTCACATAAGCAGCTCTCATCATCATCATTTATTGCATAAGACTTCTTTAATTATACTAAGTTTTTGAGCAGGTCTGCATTATACTTAATTATATAAGGGAGATGTACTTTTAGTAAAAAGTAGCTCTCCAATTTCAAAAGTACATCAACGTAGTATTAATACTTAGATTTAAAGATTTTCTGGGATAAATGAAATACATTCCCAGCAGCCATCTCCCTTTGCCTCTATCTTATTGCATATTTTGTCCTAATGTGCTTTCATATTTACATGTCACCATGTTTCCATTGGCTAGTACCTTAAAGTCAGATGTCTGTCAAGCAAACTGACCAGTGACAGAATTGCTTTGTGAGGTTTACATCTTTATGACATCAAATGCTTCACATGAAAAATGCAGTTCATTGTCAAAAATCAGCTATATTAGGAGAGTGAGAATTGTGTTTTAGCATCAATTACACACTAAATATGCTGTCATTGTGTATGTTTAATGGATGTCTTTCAGTTTTAAAGATAGACAGACGGATAGATAGATAGAAAGATAGAAAGATAGATAGATAGAAAGATAGATAGATAGATAGATAGATAGATAGACAGACAGACAGACAGACTGATTTCAACTGGAAGCAGTGCTTACATATTGCTTAATTTTTGGTGGTTATTAAATAGTATGGGTAGGCAAGAAAAGTGCATATATCTTTTATTAGCATAAACTTACCCAAATGCGCTCTTGCATATTTAAGGCATTCAAAGTAATAATATTTCACAGCATTAATACAGTTATGTACTAGACTGGACAATGGTAAGCAGAGCCAGTACTTATATCAACAATGGCCTTATCTGTGTGAAGTTTGTATGTTCTCCCTGTGTTTGCGTGGGTTTCCTCCGGGTGCTGTGGTTTCCTCCCACACTCCAAAAAACATACTGTTAGGTTAATTGGCTGCTATCAAAATTGACCCTAGTCTCTCCCTCTCTGTCTGTGTGTGAGTGTGTGTCTATATTAGGGAATTTAGACTGTAAGCTCCAATAGGGTAGGGACTGATGTGAATGGGTTCTCTGTACAGCGCTGCGCTATTAGTGACACTATATAAATAAATGATAATGAGGATGATGATGATATGTGTTTACTATGCCTATACACATAGCCAGCTTTCACACTTGATTGGCAGATTAATGCATCATTATTGCTAAGTTTGATAACAGTTGTCTAATACAATGACACTGGTAGAGAAAACCACTATAGACATTCACATAAGCAGCTCTCATCATCATCATTTATTGCATAAGACTTCTTTAATTATACTAAGTTTTTGAGCAGGTCTGCATTATACTTAATTATATAAGGGAGATGTACTTTTAGTAAAAAGTAGCTCTCCAATTTCAAAAGTACATCAACGTAGTATTAATACTTAGATTTAAAGATTTTCTGGGATAAATGAAATACATTCCCAGCAGCCATCTCCCTTTGCCTCTATCTTATTGCATATTTTGTCCTAATGTGCTTTCATATTTACATGTCACCATGTTTCCATTGGCTAGTACCTTAAAGTCAGATGTCTGTCAAGCAAACTGACCAGTGACAGAATTGCTTTGTGAGGTTTACATCTTTGACATCAAATGCTTCACATGAAAAATGCAGTTCATTGTCAAAAATCAGCTATATTAGGAGAGTGAGAATTGTGTTTTAGCATCAATTACACACTAAATATGCTGTCATTGTGTATGTTTAATGGATGTCTTTCAGTTTTAAAGATAGACAGACGGATAGATAGATAGAAAGATAGAAAGATAGATAGATAGAAAGATAGAAAGATAGATAGAAAGATAGATAGATAGATAGATAGATAGACAGACAGACAGACAGACTGATTTCAACTGGAAGCAGTGCTTACATATTGCTTAATTTTTGGTGGTTATTAAATAGTATGGGTAGGCAAGAAAAGTGCATATATCTTTTATTAGCATAAACTTACCCAAATGCGCTCTTGCATATTTAAGGCATTCAAAGTAATAATATTTCACAGCATTAATACAGTTATGTACTAGACTGGACAATGGTAAGCAGAGCCAGTACTTATATCAACAATGGCCTTATCTGTGTGAAGTTTGTATGTTCTCCCTGTGTTTGCGTGGGTTTCCTCCCACACTCCAAAAAACATACTGTTAGGTTAATTGGCTGCTATCAAAATTGACCCTAGTCTCTCCCTCTCTGTCTGTGTGTGAGTGTGTGTCTATATTAGGGAATTTAGACTGTAAGCTCCAATAGGGTAGGGACTGATGTGAATGGGTTCTCTGTACAGCGCTGCGCTATTAGTGACACTATATAAATAAATGATAATGAGGATGATGATGATGATATGTGTTTACTATGCCTATACACATAGCCAGCTTTCACACTTGATTGGCAGATTAATGCATCATTATTGCTAAGTTTGATAACAGTTGTCTAATACAATGACACTGGTAGAGAAAACCACTATAGACATTCACATAAGCAGCTCTCATCATCATCATTTATTGCATAAGACTTCTTTAATTATACTAAGTTTTTGAGCAGGTCTGCATTATACTTAATTATATAAGGGAGATGTACTTTTAGTAAAAAGTAGCTCTCCAATTTCAAAAGTACATCAACGTAGTATTAATACTTAGATTTAAAGATTTTCTGGGATAAATGAAATACATTCCCAGCAGCCATCTCCCTTTGCCTCTATCTTATTGCATATTTTGTCCTAATGTGCTTTCATATTTACATGTCACCATGTTTCCATTGGCTAGTACCTTAAAGTCAGATGTCTGTCAAGCAAACTGACCAGTGACAGAATTGCTTTGTGAGGTTTACATCTTTGACATCAAATGCTTCACATGAAAAATGCAGTTCATTGTCAAAAATCAGCTATATTAGGAGAGTGAGAATTGTGTTTTAGCATCAATTACACACTAAATATGCTGTCATTGTGTATGTTTAATGGATGTCTTTCAGTTTTAAAGATAGACAGACGGATAGATAGATAGAAAGATAGAAAGATAGATAGATAGAAAGATAGATAGATAGATAGATAGATAGACAGACAGACAGACAGACAGACAGACTGATTTCAACTGGAAGCAGTGCTTACATATTGCTTAATTTTTGGTGGTTATTAAATAGTATGGGTAGGCAAGAAAAGTGCATATATCTTTTATTAGCATAAACTTACCCAAATGCGCTCTTGCATATTTAAGGCATTCAAAGTAATAATATTTCACAGCATTAATACAGTTATGTACTAGACTGGACAATGGTAAGCAGAGCCAGTACTTATATCAACAATGGCCTTATCTGTGTGAAGTTTGTATGTTCTCCCTGTGTTTGCGTGGGTTTCCTCCCACACTCCAAAAAACATACTGTTAGGTTAATTGGCTGCTATCAAAATTGACCCTAGTCTCTCCCTCTCTGTCTGTGTGTGAGTGTGTGTCTATATTAGGGAATTTAGACTGTAAGCTCCAATAGGGTAGGGACTGATGTGAATGGGTTCTCTGTACAGCGCTGCGCTATTAGTGACACTATATAAATAAATGATAATGAGGATGATGATGATATGTGTTTACTATGCCTATACACATAGCCAGCTTTCACACTTGATTGGCAGATTAATGCATCATTATTGCTAAGTTTGATAACAGTTGTCTAATACAATGACACTGGTAGAGAAAACCACTATAGACATTCACATAAGCAGCTCTCATCATCATCATTTATTGCATAAGACTTCTTTAATTATACTAAGTTTTTGAGCAGGTCTGCATTATACTTAATTATATAAGGGAGATGTACTTTTAGTAAAAAGTAGCTCTCCAATTTCAAAAGTACATCAACGTAGTATTAATACTTAGATTTAAAGATTTTCTGGGATAAATGAAATACATTCCCAGCAGCCATCTCCCTTTGCCTCTATCTTATTGCATATTTTGTCCTAATGTGCTTTCATATTTACATGTCACCATGTTTCCATTGGCTAGTACCTTAAAGTCAGATGTCTGTCAAGCAAACTGACCAGTGACAGAATTGCTTTGTGAGGTTTACATCTTTGACATCAAATGCTTCACATGAAAAATGCAGTTCATTGTCAAAAATCAGCTATATTAGGAGAGTGAGAATTGTGTTTTAGCATCAATTACACACTAAATATGCTGTCATTGTGTATGTTTAATGGATGTCTTTCAGTTTTAAAGATAGACAGACGGATAGAAAGATAGAAAGATAGATAGATAGAAAGATAGATAGATAGATAGATAGATAGATAGATAGATAGACAGACAGACAGACTGATTTCAACTGGAAGCAGTGCTTACATATTGCTTAATTTTTGGTGGTTATTAAATAGTATGGGTAGGCAAGAAAAGTGCATATATCTTTTATTAGCATAAACTTACCCAAATGCGCTCTTGCATATTTAAGGCATTCAAAGTAATAATATTTCACAGCATTAATACAGTTATGTACTAGACTGGACAATGGTAAGCAGAGCCAGTACTTATATCAACAATGGCCTTATCTGTGTGAAGTTTGTATGTTCTCCCTGTGTTTGCGTGGGTTTCCTCCGGGTGCTGTGGTTTCCTCCCACACTCCAAAAAACATACTGTTAGGTTAATTGGCTGCTATCAAAATTGACCCTAGTCTCTCCCTCTCTGTCTGTGTGTGAGTGTGTGTCTATATTAGGGAATTTAGACTGTAAGCTCCAATAGGGTAGGGACTGATGTGAATGGGTTCTCTGTACAGCGCTGCGCTATTAGTGACACTATATAAATAAATGATAATGAGGATGATGATGATATGTGTTTACTATGCCTATACACATAGCCAGCTTTCACACTTGATTGGCAGATTAATGCATCATTATTGCTAAGTTTGATAACAGTTGTCTAATACAGTGACACTGGTAGAGAAAACCACTATAGACATTCACATAAGCAGCTCTCATCATCATCATTTATGGCATAAGACTTCTTTAATTATACTAAGTTTTTGAGCAGGTCTGCATTATACTTAATTATATAAGGGAGATGTACTTTTAGTAAAAAGTAGCTCTCCAATTTCAAAAGTACATCAACGTAGTATTAATACTTAGATTTAAAGATTTTCTGGGATAAATGAAATACATTCCCAGCAGCCATCTCCCTTTGCCTCTATCTTATTGCATATTTTGTCCTAATGTGCTTTCATATTTACATGTCACCATGTTTCCATTGGCTAGTACCTTAAAGTCAGATGTCTGTCAAGCAAACTGACCAGTGACAGAATTGCTTTGTGAGGTTTACATCTTTATGACATCAAATGCTTCACATGAAAAATGCAGTTCATTGTCAAAAATCAGCTATATTAGGAGAGTGAGAATTGTGTTTTAGCATCAATTACACACTAAATATGCTGTCATTGTGTATGTTTAATGGATGTCTTTCAGTTTTAAAGATAGACAGACGGATAGAAAGATAGATAGATAGATAGATAGATAGATAGATAGATAGACAGACAGACAGACAGACAGACAGACAGACAGACTGATTTCAACTGGAAGCAGTGCTTACATATTGCTTAATTTTTGGTGGTTATTAAATAGTATGGGTAGGCAAGAAAAGTGCATATATCTTTTATTAGCATAAACTTACCCAAATGCGCTCTTGCATATTTAAGGCATTCAAAGTAATAATATTTCACAGCATTAATACAGTTATGTACTAGACTGGACAATGGTAAGCAGAGCCAGTACTTATATCAACAATGGCCTTATCTGTGTGAAGTTTGTATGTTCTCCCTGTGTTTGCGTGGGTTTCCTCCGGGTGCTGTGGTTTCCTCCCACACTCCAAAAAACATACTGTTAGGTTAATTGGCTGCTATCAAAATTGACCCTAGTCTCTCCCTCTCTGTCTGTGTGTGAGTGTGTGTCTATATTAGGGAATTTAGACTGTAAGCTCCAATAGGGTAGGGACTGATGTGAATGGGTTCTCTGTACAGCGCTGCGCTATTAGTGACACTATATAAATAAATGATAATGAGGATGATGATGATATGTGTTTACTATGCCTATACACATAGCCAGCTTTCACACTTGATTGGCAGATTAATGCATCATTATTGCTAAGTTTGATAACAGTTGTCTAATACAGTGACACTGGTAGAGAAAACCACTATAGACATTCACATAAGCAGCTCTCATCATCATCATTTATGGCATAAGACTTCTTTAATTATACTAAGTTTTTGAGCAGGTCTGCATTATACTTAATTATATAAGGGAGATGTACTTTTAGTAAAAAGTAGCTCTCCAATTTCAAAAGTACATCAACGTAGTATTAATACTTAGATTTAAAGATTTTCTGGGATAAATGAAATACATTCCCAGCAGCCATCTCCCTTTGCCTCTATCTTATTGCATATTTTGTCCTAATGTGCTTTCATATTTACATGTCACCATGTTTCCATTGGCTAGTACCTTAAAGTCAGATGTCTGTCAAGCAAACTGACCAGTGACAGAATTGCTTTGTGAGGTTTACATCTTTATGACATCAAATGCTTCACATGAAAAATGCAGTTCATTGTCAAAAATCAGCTATATTAGGAGAGTGAGAATTGTGTTTTAGCATCAATTACACACTAAATATGCTGTCATTGTGTATGTTTAATGGATGTCTTTCAGTTTTAAAGATAGACAGACGGATAGATAGATAGAAAGATAGAAAGATAGATAGACAGACAGACAGACAGACTGATTTCAACTGGAAGCAGTGCTTACATATTGCTTAATTTTTGGTGGTTATTAAATAGTATGGGTAGGCAAGAAAAGTGCATATATCTTTTATTAGCATAAACTTACCCAAATGCGCTCTTGCATATTTAAGGCATTCAAAGTAATAATATTTCACAGCATTAATACAGTTATGTACTAGACTGGACAATGGTAAGCAGAGCCAGTACTTATATCAACAATGGCCTTATCTGTGTGAAGTTTGTATGTTCTCCCTGTGTTTGCGTGGGTTTCCTCCCACACTCCAAAAAACATACTGTTAGGTTAATTGGCTGCTATCAAAATTGACCCTAGTCTCTCCCTCTCTGTCTGTGTGTGAGTGTGTGTCTATATTAGGGAATTTAGACTGTAAGCTCCAATAGGGTAGGGACTGATGTGAATGGGTTCTCTGTACAGCGCTGCGCTATTAGTGACACTATATAAATAAATGATAATGAGGATGATGATGATATGTGTTTACTATGCCTATACACATAGCCAGCTTTCACACTTGATTGGCAGATTAATGCATCATTATTGCTAAGTTTGATAACAGTTGTCTAATACAGTGACACTGGTAGAGAAAACCACTATAGACATTCACATAAGCAGCTCTCATCATCATCATTTATGGCATAAGACTTCTTTAATTATACTAAGTTTTTGAGCAGGTCTGCATTATACTTAATTATATAAGGGAGATGTACTTTTAGTAAAAAGTAGCTCTCCAATTTCAAAAGTACATCAACGTAGTATTAATACTTAGATTTAAAGATTTTCTGGGATAAATGAAATACATTCCCAGCAGCCATCTCCCTTTGCCTCTATCTTATTGCATATTTTGTCCTAATGTGCTTTCATATTTACATGTCACCATGTTTCCATTGGCTAGTACCTTAAAGTCAGATGTCTGTCAAGCAAACTGACCAGTGACAGAATTGCTTTGTGAGGTTTACATCTTTATGACATCAAATGCTTCACATGAAAAATGCAGTTCATTGTCAAAAATCAGCTATATTAGGAGAGTGAGAATTGTGTTTTAGCATCAATTACACACTAAATATGCTGTCATTGTGTATGTTTAATGGATGTCTTTCAGTTTTAAAGATAGACAGACGGATAGATAGATAGAAAGATAGAAAGATAGATAGATAGACAGACAGACAGACAGACTGATTTCAACTGGAAGCAGTGCTTACATATTGCTTAATTTTTGGTGGTTATTAAATAGTATGGGTAGGCAAGAAAAGTGCATATATCTTTTATTAGCATAAACTTACCCAAATGCGCTCTTGCATATTTAAGGCATTCAAAGTAATAATATTTCACAGCATTAATACAGTTATGTACTAGACTGGACAATGGTAAGCAGAGCCAGTACTTATATCAACAATGGCCTTATCTGTGTGAAGTTTGTATGTTCTCCCTGTGTTTGCGTGGGTTTCCTCCGGGTGCTGTGGTTTCCTCCCACACTCCAAAAAACATACTGTTAGGTTAATTGGCTGCTATCAAAATTGACCCTAGTCTCTCCCTCTCTGTCTGTGTGTGAGTGTGTGTCTATATTAGGGAATTTAGACTGTAAGCTCCAATAGGGTAGGGACTGATGTGAATGGGTTCTCTGTACAGCGCTGCGCTATTAGTGACACTATATAAATAAATGATAATGAGGATGATGATGATATGTGTTTACTATGCCTATACACATAGCCAGCTTTCACACTTGATTGGCAGATTAATGCATCATTATTGCTAAGTTTGATAACAGTTGTCTAATACAATGACACTGGTAGAGAAAACCACTATAGACATTCACATAAGCAGCTCTCATCATCATCATTTATTGCATAAGACTTCTTTAATTATACTAAGTTTTTGAGCAGGTCTGCATTATACTTAATTATATAAGGGAGATGTACTTTTAGTAAAAAGTAGCTCTCCAATTTCAAAAGTACATCAACGTAGTATTAATACTTAAATTTAAAGATTTTCTGGGATAAATGAAATACATTCCCAGCAGCCATCTCCCTTTGCCTCTATCTTATTGCATATTTTGTCCTAATGTGCTTTCATATTTACATGTCACCATGTTTCCATTGGCTAGTACCTTAAAGTCAGATGTCTGTCAAGCAAACTGACCAGTGACAGAATTGCTTTGTGAGGTTTACATCTTTATGACATCAAATGCTTCACATGAAAAATGCAGTTCATTGTCAAAAATCAGCTATATTAGGAGAGTGAGAATTGTGTTTTAGCATCAATTACACACTAAATATGCTGTCATTGTGTATGTTTAATGGATGTCTTTCAGTTTTAAAGATAGACAGACGGATAGATAGATAGAAAGATAGAAAGATAGATAGATAGAAAGATAGATAGATAGACAGACAGACTGATTTCAACTGGAAGCAGTGCTTACATATTGCTTAATTTTTGGTGGTTATTAAATAGTATGGGTAGGCAAGAAAAGTGCATATATCTTTTATTAGCATAAACTTACCCAAATGCGCTCTTGCATATTTAAGGCATTCAAAGTAATAATATTTCACAGCATTAATACAGTTATGTACTAGACTGGACAATGGTAAGCAGAGCCAGTACTTATATCAACAATGGCCTTATCTGTGTGAAGTTTGTATGTTCTCCCTGTGTTTGCGTGGGTTTCCTCCCACACTCCAAAAAACATACTGTTAGGTTAATTGGCTGCTATCAAAATTGACCCTAGTCTCTCCCTCTCTGTCTGTGTGTGAGTGTGTGTCTATATTAGGGAATTTAGACTGTAAGCTCCAATAGGGTAGGGACTGATGTGAATGGGTTCTCTGTACAGCGCTGCGCTATTAGTGACACTATATAAATAAATGATAATGAGGATGATGATGATATGTGTTTACTATGCCTATACACATAGCCAGCTTTCACACTTGATTGGCAGATTAATGCATCATTATTGCTAAGTTTGATAACAGTTGTCTAATACAGTGACACTGGTAGAGAAAACCACTATAGACATTCACATAAGCAGCTCTCATCATCATCATTTATGGCATAAGACTTCTTTAATTATACTAAGTTTTTGAGCAGGTCTGCATTATACTTAATTATATAAGGGAGATGTACTTTTAGTAAAAAGTAGCTCTCCAATTTCAAAAGTACATCAACGTAGTATTAATACTTAGATTTAAAGATTTTCTGGGATAAATGAAATACATTCCCAGCAGCCATCTCCCTTTGCCTCTATCTTATTGCATATTTTGTCCTAATGTGCTTTCATATTTACATGTCACCATGTTTCCATTGGCTAGTACCTTAAAGTCAGATGTCTGTCAAGCAAACTGACCAGTGACAGAATTGCTTTGTGAGGTTTACATCTTTATGACATCAAATGCTTCACATGAAAAATGCAGTTCATTGTCAAAAATCAGCTATATTAGGAGAGTGAGAATTGTGCTTTAGCATCAATTACACACTAAATATGCTGTCATTGTGTATGTTTAATGGATGTCTTTCAGTTTTAAAGATAGACAGACGGATAGATAGATAGAAAGATAGAAAGATAGATAGATAGAAAGATAGATAGATAGACAGACAGACAGACTGATTTCAACTGGAAGCAGTGCTTACATATTGCTTAATTTTTGGTGGTTATTAAATAGTATGGGTAGGCAAGAAAAGTGCATATATCTTTTATTAGCATAAACTTACCCAAATGCGCTCTTGCATATTTAAGGCATTCAAAGTAATAATATTTCACAGCATTAATACAGTTATGTACTAGACTGGACAATGGTAAGCAGAGCCAGTACTTATATCAACAATGGCCTTATCTGTGTGAAGTTTGTATGTTCTCCCTGTGTTTGCGTGGGTTTCCTCCCACACTCCAAAAAACATACTGTTAGGTTAATTGGCTGCTATCAAAATTGACCCTAGTCTCTCCCTCTCTGTCTGTGTGTGAGTGTGTGTCTATATTAGGGAATTTAGACTGTAAGCTCCAATAGGGTAGGGACTGATGTGAATGGGTTCTCTGTACAGCGCTGCGCTATTAGTGACACTATATAAATAAATGATAATGAGGATGATGATGATATGTGTTTACTATGCCTATACACATAGCCAGCTTTCACACTTGATTGGCAGATTAATGCATCATTATTGCTAAGTTTGATAACAGTTGTCTAATACAGTGACACTGGTAGAGAAAACCACTATAGACATTCACATAAGCAGCTCTCATCATCATCATTTATGGCATAAGACTTCTTTAATTATACTAAGTTTTTGAGCAGGTCTGCATTATACTTAATTATATAAGGGAGATGTACTTTTAGTAAAAAGTAGCTCTCCAATTTCAAAAGTACATCAACGTAGTATTAATACTTAGATTTAAAGATTTTCTGGGATAAATGAAATACATTCCCAGCAGCCATCTCCCTTTGCCTCTATCTTATTGCATATTTTGTCCTAATGTGCTTTCATATTTACATGTCACCATGTTTCCATTGGCTAGTACCTTAAAGTCAGATGTCTGTCAAGCAAACTGACCAGTGACAGAATTGCTTTGTGAGGTTTACATCTTTGACATCAAATGCTTCACATGAAAAATGCAGTTCATTGTCAAAAATCAGCTATATTAGGAGAGTGAGAATTGTGTTTTAGCATCAATTACACACTAAATATGCTGTCATTGTGTATGTTTAATGGATGTCTTTCAGTTTTAAAGATAGACAGACGGATAGATAGATAGATAGATAGAAAGATAGAAAGATAGAAAGATAGAAAGATAGATAGATAGAAAGATAGAAAGATAGATAGATAGATAGATAGATAGATAGACAGACAGACAGACAGACAGACAGACTGATTTCAACTGGAAGCAGTGCTTACATATTGCTTAATTTTTGGTGGTTATTAAATAGTATGGGTAGGCAAGAA
>NW_027448443.1:310000-315694 GCF_038048845.1 Mixophyes fleayi
ACAGCATTAATACAGTTATGTACTAGACTGGACAATGGTAAGCAGAGCCAGTACTTATATCAACAATGGCCTTATCTGTGTGAAGTTTGTATGTTCTCCCTGTGTTTGCGTGGGTTTCCTCCGGGTGCTGTGGTTTCCTCCCACACTCCAAAAAACATACTGTTAGGTTAATTGGCTGCTATCAAAATTGACCCTAGTCTCTCCCTCTCTGTCTGTGTGTGAGTGTGTGTCTATATTAGGGAATTTAGACTGTAAGCTCCAATAGGGTAGGGACTGATGTGAATGGGTTCTCTGTACAGCGCTGCGCTATTAGTGACACTATATAAATAAATGATAATGAGGATGATGATGATATGTGTTTACTATGCCTATACACATAGCCAGCTTTCACACTTGATTGGCAGATTAATGCATCATTATTGCTAAGTTTGATAACAGTTGTCTAATACAATGACACTGGTAGAGAAAACCACTATAGACATTCACATAAGCAGCTCTCATCATCATCATTTATTGCATAAGACTTCTTTAATTATACTAAGTTTTTGAGCAGGTCTGCATTATACTTAATTATATAAGGGAGATGTACTTTTAGTAAAAAGTAGCTCTCCAATTTCAAAAGTACATCAACGTAGTATTAATACTTAGATTTAAAGATTTTCTGGGATAAATGAAATACATTCCCAGCAGCCATCTCCCTTTGCCTCTATCTTATTGCATATTTTGTCCTAATGTGCTTTCATATTTACATGTCACCATGTTTCCATTGGCTAGTACCTTAAAGTCAGATGTCTGTCAAGCAAACTGACCAGTGACAGAATTGCTTTGTGAGGTTTACATCTTTATGACATCAAATGCTTCACATGAAAAATGCAGTTCATTGTCAAAAATCAGCTATATTAGGAGAGTGAGAATTGTGTTTTAGCATCAATTACACACTAAATATGCTGTCATTGTGTATGTTTAATGGATGTCTTTCAGTTTTAAAGATAGACAGACGGATAGATAGATAGAAAGATAGAAAGATAGATAGATAGAAAGATAGATAGATAGATAGACAGACAGACAGACAGACTGATTTCAACTGGAAGCAGTGCTTACATATTGCTTAATTTTTGGTGGTTATTAAATAGTATGGGTAGGCAAGAAAAGTGCATATATCTTTTATTAGCATAAACTTACCCAAATGCGCTCTTGCATATTTAAGGCATTCAAAGTAATAATATTTCACAGCATTAATACAGTTATGTACTAGACTGGACAATGGTAAGCAGAGCCAGTACTTATATCAACAATGGCCTTATCTGTGTGAAGTTTGTATGTTCTCCCTGTGTTTGCGTGGGTTTCCTCCGGGTGCTGTGGTTTCCTCCCACACTCCAAAAAACATACTGTTAGGTTAATTGGCTGCTATCAAAATTGACCCTAGTCTCTCCCTCTCTGTCTGTGTGTGAGTGTGTGTCTATATTAGGGAATTTAGACTGTAAGCTCCAATAGGGTAGGGACTGATGTGAATGGGTTCTCTGTACAGCGCTGCGCTATTAGTGACACTATATAAATAAATGATAATGAGGATGATGATGATATGTGTTTACTATGCCTATACACATAGCCAGCTTTCACACTTGATTGGCAGATTAATGCATCATTATTGCTAAGTTTGATAACAGTTGTCTAATACAATGACACTGGTAGAGAAAACCACTATAGACATTCACATAAGCAGCTCTCATCATCATCATTTATTGCATAAGACTTCTTTAATTATACTAAGTTTTTGAGCAGGTCTGCATTATACTTAATTATATAAGGGAGATGTACTTTTAGTAAAAAGTAGCTCTCCAATTTCAAAAGTACATCAACGTAGTATTAATACTTAGATTTAAAGATTTTCTGGGATAAATGAAATACATTCCCAGCAGCCATCTCCCTTTGCCTCTATCTTATTGCATATTTTGTCCTAATGTGCTTTCATATTTACATGTCACCATGTTTCCATTGGCTAGTACCTTAAAGTCAGATGTCTGTCAAGCAAACTGACCAGTGACAGAATTGCTTTGTGAGGTTTACATCTTTGACATCAAATGCTTCACATGAAAAATGCAGTTCATTGTCAAAAATCAGCTATATTAGGAGAGTGAGAATTGTGTTTTAGCATCAATTACACACTAAATATGCTGTCATTGTGTATGTTTAATGGATGTCTTTCAGTTTTAAAGATAGACAGACGGATAGATAGATAGAAAGATAGAAAGATAGATAGATAGAAAGATAGAAAGATAGATAGAAAGATAGATAGATAGATAGATAGATAGATAGACAGACAGACAGACAGACTGATTTCAACTGGAAGCAGTGCTTACATATTGCTTAATTTTTGGTGGTTATTAAATAGTATGGGTAGGCAAGAAAAGTGCATATATCTTTTATTAGCATAAACTTACCCAAATGCGCTCTTGCATATTTAAGGCATTCAAAGTAATAATATTTCACAGCATTAATACAGTTATGTACTAGACTGGACAATGGTAAGCAGAGCCAGTACTTATATCAACAATGGCCTTATCTGTGTGAAGTTTGTATGTTCTCCCTGTGTTTGCGTGGGTTTCCTCCCACACTCCAAAAAACATACTGTTAGGTTAATTGGCTGCTATCAAAATTGACCCTAGTCTCTCCCTCTCTGTCTGTGTGTGAGTGTGTGTCTATATTAGGGAATTTAGACTGTAAGCTCCAATAGGGTAGGGACTGATGTGAATGGGTTCTCTGTACAGCGCTGCGCTATTAGTGACACTATATAAATAAATGATAATGAGGATGATGATGATGATATGTGTTTACTATGCCTATACACATAGCCAGCTTTCACACTTGATTGGCAGATTAATGCATCATTATTGCTAAGTTTGATAACAGTTGTCTAATACAATGACACTGGTAGAGAAAACCACTATAGACATTCACATAAGCAGCTCTCATCATCATCATTTATTGCATAAGACTTCTTTAATTATACTAAGTTTTTGAGCAGGTCTGCATTATACTTAATTATATAAGGGAGATGTACTTTTAGTAAAAAGTAGCTCTCCAATTTCAAAAGTACATCAACGTAGTATTAATACTTAGATTTAAAGATTTTCTGGGATAAATGAAATACATTCCCAGCAGCCATCTCCCTTTGCCTCTATCTTATTGCATATTTTGTCCTAATGTGCTTTCATATTTACATGTCACCATGTTTCCATTGGCTAGTACCTTAAAGTCAGATGTCTGTCAAGCAAACTGACCAGTGACAGAATTGCTTTGTGAGGTTTACATCTTTGACATCAAATGCTTCACATGAAAAATGCAGTTCATTGTCAAAAATCAGCTATATTAGGAGAGTGAGAATTGTGTTTTAGCATCAATTACACACTAAATATGCTGTCATTGTGTATGTTTAATGGATGTCTTTCAGTTTTAAAGATAGACAGACGGATAGATAGATAGAAAGATAGAAAGATAGATAGATAGAAAGATAGATAGATAGATAGATAGACAGACAGACAGACAGACAGACAGACTGATTTCAACTGGAAGCAGTGCTTACATATTGCTTAATTTTTGGTGGTTATTAAATAGTATGGGTAGGCAAGAAAAGTGCATATATCTTTTATTAGCATAAACTTACCCAAATGCGCTCTTGCATATTTAAGGCATTCAAAGTAATAATATTTCACAGCATTAATACAGTTATGTACTAGACTGGACAATGGTAAGCAGAGCCAGTACTTATATCAACAATGGCCTTATCTGTGTGAAGTTTGTATGTTCTCCCTGTGTTTGCGTGGGTTTCCTCCCACACTCCAAAAAACATACTGTTAGGTTAATTGGCTGCTATCAAAATTGACCCTAGTCTCTCCCTCTCTGTCTGTGTGTGAGTGTGTGTCTATATTAGGGAATTTAGACTGTAAGCTCCAATAGGGTAGGGACTGATGTGAATGGGTTCTCTGTACAGCGCTGCGCTATTAGTGACACTATATAAATAAATGATAATGAGGATGATGATGATATGTGTTTACTATGCCTATACACATAGCCAGCTTTCACACTTGATTGGCAGATTAATGCATCATTATTGCTAAGTTTGATAACAGTTGTCTAATACAATGACACTGGTAGAGAAAACCACTATAGACATTCACATAAGCAGCTCTCATCATCATCATTTATTGCATAAGACTTCTTTAATTATACTAAGTTTTTGAGCAGGTCTGCATTATACTTAATTATATAAGGGAGATGTACTTTTAGTAAAAAGTAGCTCTCCAATTTCAAAAGTACATCAACGTAGTATTAATACTTAGATTTAAAGATTTTCTGGGATAAATGAAATACATTCCCAGCAGCCATCTCCCTTTGCCTCTATCTTATTGCATATTTTGTCCTAATGTGCTTTCATATTTACATGTCACCATGTTTCCATTGGCTAGTACCTTAAAGTCAGATGTCTGTCAAGCAAACTGACCAGTGACAGAATTGCTTTGTGAGGTTTACATCTTTGACATCAAATGCTTCACATGAAAAATGCAGTTCATTGTCAAAAATCAGCTATATTAGGAGAGTGAGAATTGTGTTTTAGCATCAATTACACACTAAATATGCTGTCATTGTGTATGTTTAATGGATGTCTTTCAGTTTTAAAGATAGACAGACGGATAGATAGATAGAAAGATAGAAAGATAGATAGATAGAAAGATAGATAGATAGATAGATAGATAGATAGATAGATAGATAGATAGATAGACAGACAGACAGACTGATTTCAACTGGAAGCAGTGCTTACATATTGCTTAATTTTTGGTGGTTATTAAATAGTATGGGTAGGCAAGAAAAGTGCATATATCTTTTATTAGCATAAACTTACCCAAATGCGCTCTTGCATATTTAAGGCATTCAAAGTAATAATATTTCACAGCATTAATACAGTTATGTACTAGACTGGACAATGGTAAGCAGAGCCAGTACTTATATCAACAATGGCCTTATCTGTGTGAAGTTTGTATGTTCTCCCTGTGTTTGCGTGGGTTTCCTCCGGGTGCTGTGGTTTCCTCCCACACTCCAAAAAACATACTGTTAGGTTAATTGGCTGCTATCAAAATTGACCCTAGTCTCTCCCTCTCTGTCTGTGTGTGAGTGTGTGTCTATATTAGGGAATTTAGACTGTAAGCTCCAATAGGGTAGGGACTGATGTGAATGGGTTCTCTGTACAGCGCTGCGCTATTAGTGACACTATATAAATAAATGATAATGAGGATGATGATGATATGTGTTTACTATGCCTATACACATAGCCAGCTTTCACACTTGATTGGCAGATTAATGCATCATTATTGCTAAGTTTGATAACAGTTGTCTAATACAGTGACACTGGTAGAGAAAACCACTATAGACATTCACATAAGCAGCTCTCATCATCATCATTTATGGCATAAGACTTCTTTAATTATACTAAGTTTTTGAGCAGGTCTGCATTATACTTAATTATATAAGGGAGATGTACTTTTAGTAAAAAGTAGCTCTCCAATTTCAAAAGTACATCAACGTAGTATTAATACTTAGATTTAAAGATTTTCTGGGATAAATGAAATACATTCCCAGCAGCCATCTCCCTTTGCCTCTATCTTATTGCATATTTTGTCCTAATGTGCTGTCATATTA
>NW_027448444.1:0-40619 GCF_038048845.1 Mixophyes fleayi
CATGATTCATGAAATGAATTATGAAATGAATCATGAATCAAGAATTGAATCTTGAATCATGAATTGAATCATAATTCATGAATCATGAATTGAATCATGAATCATGAAATGAATCATGAATTGAATAATGAATTGAATCATGAATCATGAATTGAATCATGAATCATGAATTGAATCATGAATCATGAATCATGAATCATATGAATTGAATCATGAATCATGAATCAAATCATAAATCATGAATTAAATCATGAATCATGAATCATGAATTGAATCATGAATCATGAATCATGAATTGAATCATTAATCATGAATCATAAATCATGAAATGAATCATAAATTTAATCATGAATTAAATCATGAATCATGAATCATGAATTGAATTATGAATTGAATCATGAATCATGAATTGAATTATGAATTGAATCATGAAATGAATCATGAATCATGAATTTAATCATGAATCATGAATTGAATTATGAATCATAAATCATGAATTGAATCATCGATTGAATCATGAATCATGAATCGAATCATAAATCATGATTTGAATTATGAATCGTGAAATTTATCATGAATTAAATAATGAATCATGAATTGAATCATGAATCATAAATTGAATCATGATTCAATTATCATGAATCATGAATTGAATCATAAATCTAATCATGAATTATGAATCATGAATTGAATCATTAGTCATGAGTTGAATCATGAATCATGAAATGAATCATGAATCATGAATTGAATCATGAATCATGAATTGAATCATGTATAATGAATCATGAATCATGAATTGAATCATGAATCATGAATCGAATCATAAATCATGAATCATGAATTTAATCATGAATCATGAATTGACTTATGAATCATGAAATGAATTATGAAATGAATCATGAATCAAGAATTGAATCTTGAATCATGAATTGAATCATAATTCATGAATCATGAATTGAATCATGAATCATGAAATGAATCATGAATCATGAATCATGAATTGAATCATGAATCATGAATTGAATCATGAATCATGAATTGAATCATGAATCATGAATTGACTCATGAATCATGAAATGAATCATGAATTGAATAATGAATTGAATCATGAATCATGAATTGAATCATGAATCATGAATTGAATCATGAATCATGAATCATGAATCATGAATTGAATCATGAATCATGAATCAAATCATAAATCATGAATTAAATCATGAATCATGAATCATGAATTGAATCATGAATCATGAATTGAATCATTAATCATGAATCATAAATCATTAAATGAATCATAAATTTAATCATGAATTGAATCATGAATCATGAATCATGAATTGAATTATGAATTGAATCATGAATCATGAATTGAATTATGAATTGAATCATGAAATGAATCATGAATCATGAATTTAATCATGAATCATGAATTGATTTATGAATCATAAATCATGAATTGAATCATCGATTGAATCATGAATCATGAATCGAATCATAAATCATGATTTGAATTATGAATCATGAAATTTATCATGAATTAAATAATGAATCATGAATTGAATCATGAATCATGAATTGAATCATGATTCAAGAATCATGAATCATGAATTGAATCATAAATCTAATCATGAATTATGAATCATGAATTGAATCATTAGTCATGAGTTGAATCATGAATCATGAAATGAATCATGAATCATGAATTGAATCATGAATCATGAATTGAATCATGTATAATGAATCATGAATCATGAATTGAATCATGAATCATGAATCGAATCATAAATCATGAATCATGAATTTAATCATGAATCATGAATTGACTTATGAATCATGAAATGAATTATGAAATGAATCATGAATCAAGAATTGAATCTTGAATCATGAATTGAATCATAATTCATGAATCATGAATTGAATCATGAATCATGAAATGAATCATGAATCATGAATCATGAATTGAATCATGAATCATGAATTGAATCATGAATCATGAATTGAATCATGAATCATGAATTGACTCATGAATCATGAAATGAATCATGAATTGAATAATGAATTGAATCATGAATCATGAATTGAATCATGAATCATGAATTGAATCATGAATCATGAATCATGAATCATGAATTGAATCATGAATCATGAATCAAATCATAAATCATGAATTAAATCATGAATCATGAATCATGAATTGAATCATGAATCATGAATTGAATCATTAATCATGAATCATAAATCATTAAATGAATCATAAATTTAATCATGAATTGAATCATGAATCATGAATCATGAATTGAATTATGAATTGAATCATGAATCATGAATTGAATTATGAATTGAATCATGAAATGAATCATGAATCATGAATTTAATCATGAATCATGAATTGATTTATGAATCATAAATCATGAATTGAATCATCGATTGAATCATGAATCATGAATCGAATCATAAATCATGATTTGAATTATGAATCATGAAATTTATCATGAATTAAATAATGAATCATGAATTGAATCATGAATCATGAATTGAATCATGATTCAAGAATCATGAATCATGAATTGAATCATAAATCTAATCATGAATTATGAATCATGAATTGAATCATTAGTCATGAGTTGAATCATGAATCATGAATCATGAAATGAATCATGAATCATGAATTAAATCATGAATCATGAATTGAATCATGTATAATGAATCATGAATCATGAATTGAATCATGAATCATGAATCATGAATCGAATCATAAATCGTGAGTCATGAATTCAATCATGAATCATGAAATGAATCATGAATCCTGAATTGAATCGTGAATCATGAATCTTGAAATGAATCATGAATCGTGAAATGAATCATGAATTGAATCATGAATCATGAATTGAATCATGAAACATGAATCATGAATTGAATCATGAATCATGAATCGAATCATAAATCATGAATTAAATCATGAATCATGAATCATGAATTGAATCATGAATCATGAATTGAATCATTAATCATGAATCATAAATCATGAAATGAATCATAAATTTAATCATGAATTGAATCATGAATCATGAATCATGAATTGAATTATGAATTGAATCATGAATCATGAATTGAATTATGAATTGAATCATGAAATGAATCATGAATCATGAATTTAATCATGAATCATGAATTGAATTATGAATCATAAATCATGAATTGAATCATCGATTGAATCATGAATCATGAATCGAATCATAAATCATGATTTGAATTATGAATCATGAAATTTATCATGAATTAAATAATGAATCATGAATTGAATCATGAATCATGAATTGAATCATGATTCAAGAATCATGAATCATGAATTGAATCATAAATCTAATCATGAATTATGAATCATGAATTGAATCATTAGTCATGAGTTGAATCATGAATCATGAATCATGAAATGAATCATGAATCATGAATTGAATCATGAATCATGAATTGAATCATGTATAATGAATCATGAATCATGAATTGAATCATGAATCATGAATCATGAATCGAATCATAAATCATGAGTCATGAATTCAATCATGAATCATGAAATGAATCATGAATCCTGAATTGAATCGTGAATCATGAATCATGAAATGAATCATGAATCATGAATTGAATCAAAAATCATGAATTGAATCATGAATCATGAATCATGAATCTAATCATGAATTATGAGTCATGAATTCAATCATGAATCATGAAATGAATCATGAATCCTGAATTGAATCGTGAATCATGAATCATGAAATAAATCATGAATCATGAAATGAATCATGAATTGAATCATGAATCATGAATTGAATCATGAATCATGAATCATGAATTGAATCATGAATCATGAATCGAATCATGAATCATGAATTTAATCATGAATCATGAAATGAATTATGAAATGAATCATGAATCAAGAATTGAATCATGAATCATGAATTAAATCATAAATCATGAATCATGAATTGAATCATGAATCATGAATTATGAATTTGATTCATGAATCATGAAATGAATCATGAATCATGAATCATGAATTCAATGATGAATCATTAATTGAATCATGAATCATGAATTGAATCATGAATCATGAATTGAATCATTAATCATGAATTGACTCATGAATCATGAAATGAATCATGAATTGAATAATGAATTGAATCATGAATCATGAATTGAATCATGAATCATGAATTGAATCATAATTCATGAATCATGAATCATGAATTGAATCATGAATCTAATCATGAATCATGAATCATGAATTGAATCATAAATCATGAATTGAATCATGAATTATGAATCATGAATTGAATCATGAATTATGAATCATGAATTGAATCATGAATCATGAGTCATGAATTGAATCATGAATCATGAATCATGAAATGAATCATGAATCATGAATTGAAACATGAATCATAAATCTTAAATCATGAATCATAAATCTTGAATCATGAATCATAACTCTTGAATCATGAATCATGAATCAAATCATAAATCATGAATTGAATCATGAATCATGAATTGAATCATGAATCATGAATTAAATCATGATTCATGAATCAGAATTGAATCATGAATCATGAATCATGAATCTAATCATGAATCATGAATCATGAATCATGAATTGAATCATAAATCATGAATTGAATCATGAATCATGAATCTAATCATGAATCATGAATCATGAAATTAATCATGAATCATGAATCATGAATTGAATCATGAATCATGAATCATGAAATGAATCATGAATCCTGAATTGAATCGTGAGTCATGAATCATGAATCATGAAATTAATCATGAATCATGAATCATGAATTGAATCATGAATCATGAATCATGAAATGAATCATGAATCCTGAATTGAATCGTGAGTCATGAATCATTAAATGAATCATGAATCATGAATTGATTCATGAATCATGAATTGAATCATGAATCATGAATGGAATCATGATTCATGAATCATGAATCATGAATTGAATCATAAATCTAATCATGAATCATGAATTGAATCATAAATCATGAATTGAATCATGAATTGAATCATAAATCATGAATTGAATCATGAATCATGAATCTAATCATGAATCATGTGTCATGAATTGAATCATGAATCATGAATTGAATCATGAATCATGAATCATGAAATGAATCATGAATTGAATCATGAATCATGAATTGAATCATGAATCATGAATTGAATCATGAATCATGAATCAAATCATGAATCATGAATTTAATCATGAATCATGAATCAGAATTGAATCATAAATCATGAATCTAATCATGAATTGAATCATAAATCATGAATCATGAATCAGAATTGAATCATAAATCATGAATCTAATCATGAATCATGAATCATGAATTGAATCATAAATCATGAATTGAATCATCAATCATGAATCATGCATCTAATCATGAATCATGAGTCATGAATTGAATCATGAATCATGAAATGAATCATGAATCCTGAATTGAATCGTGAGTCATGAATCATTAAATGAATCATGAATCATGAAATGAATCATGAATTGAATCATGAATCATTAATTTAATCATGAATCATAAATTGAATCATGAATCATGAATCGAATCATGAATCATGAATTTAATCATGAATCATGAATCATGAAATGAATTATGAAATGAATCATGAATCAAGAATTGAATCATGAATCATGAATTGAATCATAAATCATGAATCATGAATTGAATCATGAATCATGAATTATGAATTTGATTCATGAATCATGAAATGAATCATGAATCATGAATTGAATGATGAATCATGAATTGAATGATGAATCATGAATTGAATCATGAATCATTAATTGAATCATGAAACATGAATTGAATGATGAATCATGAATTGAATCATGAATCATGAATCATGAATCATGAAATGAATCATAAATTTAATCATGAATTGAATCATGAATCATGAATCATGAAATGAATTATGAATTGAATCATGAAATGAATCATGAATCATGAATTGAATCATGAATCATGAATTGAATTATGAATCATAAATCATGAATTGAATCATCGATTGAATCATGAATCATGAATCGAATCATAAATCATGATTTGAATTATGAATCATGAAATGTATCATGAATTAAATAATGAATCATGAATTGAATCATGAATCATGAATTGAATCATGAATCATGAATCATGAATTGAATCATAAATCATGAATTGAAACATGAATCATGAATCATGAATCTAATCATGAATCATGAGTCATGAATTGAATCATGAATCATGAAATAAATCATGAATCCTGAATTGAATCGTGAATCATGAATCATGAAATGAATCATGAATCATGAAATGAATCATGAATTGAATCATGAATCATGAATTGAATCATGAATCATGAATCGAATCATGAATCATGAATTTAATCATGAATCATGAATCATGAAATGAATTATGAAATGAATCATGAATCAAGAATTGAATCATGAATCATGAATTAAATCATAAATCATGAATCATGAATTGAATCATGAATTATGAATTTGATTCATGAATCATGAAATGAATCATGAATCATGAATTCAATGATGAATCAAGAATTGAATCATGAATCATTAATTTAATCATGAATCATGAATTGAATCATGAATCATGAATTGACTCATGAATCATGAAATGAATCATGAATTGAATCATGAATTGAATCATGAATCATGAATTGAATCATGTATAATGAATCATGAATCATGAATTGAATCATGAATCATGAATTGAATCATAAATCATGAATTGAATCATGAATCATGAATCATGAATCTAATCATGAATCATGAGTCATGAATTGAATCATAAATCATGAATTGAATCATGAATCATGAATCATGAATCTAATCATGAATCATGAGTCATGAATTGAATCATAAATCATGAAATGAATCATGAATCCTGAATTGAATCGTGAATCATGAATCATGAAATGAATCATGAATCATGAAATGAATCATGAATTGAATCATGAATCATGAATTGAATCATGAATCATTTATCATGAATTTAATCATGAATCATGAATCGAATCATGAATCATGAATTTAATCATGAATCATGAAATGAATTATGAAATGAATCATGAATCAAGAATTGAATCATGAATCATGAATTAAGAATTTGATTCATGAATCATGAAATGAATCATGAATCATGAATCATGAATTCAATGATGAATCATGAATTGAATCATGAATCATTAATTGAATCATGAATCATGAATTGAATCATTAATCATGAATTGACTCATGAATCATGAAATGAATCATGAATTGAATAATGAATTGAATCATGAATCATGAATTGAATCATGAATCATGAATTGAATCATGATTCATGAATCATGAATCATGAATTGAATCATGAATCTAATCATGAATCATGAATCATGAATTGAATCATAAATCATGAATTGAATCATGAATTATGAATCATGAATTGAATCATGAATTATGAATCATGAATTGAATCATGAATCATGAGTAATGAATTGAATCATGAATCATGAATCATGAAATGAATCTTGAATCATGAATTGAAACATGAATCATAAATCTTAAATCATGAATCATAAATCTTGAATCATGAATCATAAATCTTGAATCATGAATCATGAATCAAATCATAAATCATGAATTGAATCATGAATCTAATCATGAATCATGAATCATGAATTAAATCATGATTCATGAATCAGAATTGAATCATGAATCATGAATCATGAATCTAATCATGAATCATGAATCATGAATTGAATCATAAATCATGAATTGAATCATGAATCATAAATCATGAATCTTATCATGAATCATGAATCATGAAATTAATCATGAATCATGAATCATGAATTGAATCATGAATCATGAATCATGAAATGAATCATGAATCCTGAATTGAATCGTGAGTCATGAATCATAAAATGAATCATGAATCATGAATTGATTCATGAATCATGAATTGAATCATGAATCATGAATTGAATCATGATTCATGAATCATAAATTGAATCATAAATCTAATCATGAATCATGAATTGAATAATAAATCATGAATTGAATCATGAATTGAATCATAAATCATGAATCAAATCATAAATCATGAATTAAATCATGAATCATGAATCATGAATTGAATCATGAATCATGAATCATGAATTGAATCATTAATCATGAATCATAAATCATGAAATGAATCATAAATTTAATCATGAATTGAATCATGAATCATGAATCATGAATTGAATTATGAATTGAATCATGAATCATGAATTGAATTATGAATTGAATCATGAAATGAATCATGAATCATGAATTTAATCATGAATCATGAATTGAATTATGAATCATGAATTGAATCATGAATCATGAATCATGAATCTAATCATGAATCATGAGTCATGAATTCAATCATGAATCATGAAATGAATCATGAATCCTGAATTGAATCGTGAATCATGAATCATGAAATAAATCATGAATCATGAATTGATTCATGAATCATGAATTGAATCATGAATCATGAATTGAATCATGATTCATGAATCATAAATTGAATCATAAATCTAATCATGAATCATGAATTGAATAATAAATCATGAATTGAATCATGAATTGAATCATAAATCATGAATCAAATCATAAATCATGAATTAAATCATGAATCATGAATCATGAATTGAATCATGAATCATGAATCATGAATTGAATCATTAATCATGAATCATAAATCATGAAATGAATCATAAATTTAATCATGAATTGAATCATGAATCATGAATCATGAATTGAATTATGAATTGAATCATGAATCATGAATTGAATTATGAATTGAATCATGAAATGAATCATGAATCATGAATTTAATCATGAATCATGAATTGAATCATAAATCATGAATTGAATCATGAATCATGAATCATGAATCTAATCATGAATCATGAGTCATGAATTCAATCATGAATCATGAAATGAATCATGAATCCTGAATTGAATCGTGAATCATGAATCATGAAATAAATCATGAATCATGAAATGAATCATGAATTGAATCATGAATCATGAATTGAATCATGAATCATGAATCATGAATTGAATCATGAATCATGAATCGAATCATGAATCATGAATTTAATCATGAATCATGAAATGAATTATGAAATGAATCATGAATCAAGAATTGAATCATGAATCATGAATTAAATCATGAATCATGAATCATGAATTGAATCATGAATCATGAATTATGAATTTGATTCATGAATCATGAAATGAATCATGAATCATGAATTCAATGATGAATCATGAATTGAATCATGAATCATTAATTGAATCATGAATCATGAATTGAATCATTAATCATGAATTGACTCATGAATCATGAAATGAATCATGAATTGAATAATGAATTGAATCATGAATCATGAATTGAATCATGAATCATGAATTGAATCATAATTCATGAATCATGAATCATGAATTGAATCATGAATCTAATCATGAATCATGAATCATGAATTGAATCATAAATCATGAATTGAATCATGAATTATGAATCATGAATTGAATCATGAATTATGAATCATGAATTGAATCATGAATCATGAGTCATGAATTGAATCATGAATCATGAATCATGAAATGAATCATGAATCATGAATTGAAACATGAATCATAAATCTTAAATCATGAATCATAAATCTTGAATCATGAATCATAACTCTTGAATCATGAATCATGAATCAAATCATAAATCATGAATTGAATCATGAATCATGAATTGAATCATGAATCATGAATTAAATCATGATTCATGAATCAGAATTGAATCATGAATCATGAATCATGAATCTAATCATGAATCATGAATCATGAATTGAATCATAAATCATGAATTGAATCATGAATCATGAATCATGAATCATGAATCATGAATCTAATCATGAATCATGAATCATGAAATTAATCATGAATCATGAATCATGAATTGAATCATGAATCATGAATCATGAAATGAATCATGAATCCTGAATTGAATCGTGAGTCATGAATCTAATCATGAATCATGAATCATGAAATTAATCATGAATCATGAATCATGAATTGAATCATGAATCATGAATCATGAAATGAATCATGAATCCTGAATTGAATCGTGAGTCATGAATCATTAAATGAATCATGAATCATGAATTGATTCATGAATCATGAATTGAATCATGAATCATGAATTGAATCATGATTCATGAATCATGAATCATGAATTGAATCATAAATCTAATCATGAATCATGAATTGAATCATAAATCATGAATTGAATCATGAATTGAATCATAAATCATGAATTGAATCATGAATTGAATCATAAATCATGAATCATGAATCAGAATTGAATCATAAATCATGAATCTAATCATGAATCATGAATCATGAATTGAATCATAAATCATGAATTGAATCATCAATCATGAATCATGCATCTAATCATGAATCATGAGTCATGAATTGAATCATGAATCATGAAATGAATCATGAATCCTGAATTGAATCGTGAGTCATGAATCATTAAATGAATCATGAATCATGAAATGAATCATGAATTGAATCATGAATCATTAATTTAATCATGAATCATAAATTGAATCATGAATCATGAATCGAATCATGAATCATGAATTTAATCATGAATCATGAATCATGAAATGAATTATGAAATGAATCATGAATCAAGAATTGAATCATGAATCATGAATTGAATCATAAATCATGAATCATGAATCATGAATTGAATCATGAATCATGAATTATGAATTTGATTCATGAATCATGAAATGAATCATGAATCATGAATTGAATGATGAATCATGAATTGAATGATGAATCATGAATTGAATCATGAATCATTAATTGAATCATGAAACATGAATTGAATGATGAATCATGAATTGAATCATGAATCATGAATCATGAATCATGAAATGAATCATAAATTTAATCATGAATTGAATCATGAATCATGAATCATGAAATGAATTATGAATTGAATCATGAAATGAATCATGAATCATGAATTGAATCATGAATCATGAATTGAATTATGAATCATAAATCATGAATTGAATCATCGATTGAATCATGAATCATGAATCGAATCATAAATCATGATTTGAATTATGAATCATGAAATGTATCATGAATTAAATAATGAATCATGAATTGAATCATGAATCATGAATTGAATCATGAATCATGAATCATGAATTGAATCATAAATCATGAATTGAAACATGAATCATGAATCATGAATCTAATCATGAATCATGAGTCATGAATTGAATCATGAATCATGAAATAAATCATGAATCCTGAATTGAATCGTGAATCATGAATCATGAAATGAATCATGAATCATGAAATGAATCATGAATTGAATCATGAATCATGAATTGAATCATGAATCAAGAATTGAATCATGAATCATGAATTAAATCATAAATCATGAATCATGAATTGAATCATGAATTATGAATTTGATTCATGAATCATGAAATGAATCATGAATCATGAATTCAATGATGAATCAAGAATTGAATCATGAATCATTAATTTAATCATGAATCATGAATTGAATCATGAATCATGAATTGACTCATGAATCATGAAATGAATCATGAATTGAATAATGAATTGAATCATGAATCATGAATTGAATCATGAATCAAGAATTGAATCATGATTCATGAATCATGAATCATGATTCATGAATCATGAATCATGAATCATGAATTGAATCATGAATCTAATCATGAATCATGAATCATGAATTGAATCATGAATCATGAATTGAATCATGTATAATGAATCATGAATCATGAATTGAATCATGAATCATGAATCATGAATTGAATCATAAATCATGAATTGAATTATGAATCATGAATCATGAATCTAATCATGAATCATGAGTCATGAAATGAATCATGAATCCTGAATTGAATCGTGAATCATGAATCATGAAATGAATCATGAATCATGAAATGAATCATGAATTGAATCATGAATCATGAATTGAATCATGAATCATATATCATGAATTTAATCATGAATCATGAATCGAATCATGAATCATGAATTTAATCATGAATCATGAAATGAATTATGAAATGAATCATGAATCAAGAATTGAATCATGAATCATGAATTAAGAATTTGATTCATGAATCATGAAATGAATCATGAATCATGAATCATGAATTCAATGATGAATCATGAATTGAATCATGAATCATTAATTGAATCATGAATCATGAATTGAATCATTAATCATGAATTGACTCATGAATCATGAAATGAATCATGAATTGAATAATGAATTGAATCATGAATCATGAATTGAATCATGAATCATGAATTGAATCATGATTCATGAATCATGAATCATGAATTGAATCATGAATCTAATCATGAATCATGAATCATGAATTGAATCATAAATAATGAATTGAATCATGAATTATGAATCATGAATTGAATCATGAATTATGAATCATGAATTGAATCATGAATCATGAGTAATGAATTGAATCATGAATCATGAATCATGAAATGAATCTTGAATCATGAATTGAAACATGAATCATAAATCTTAAATCATGAATCATAAATCTTGAATCATGAATCATAAATCTTGAATCATGAATCATGAATCAAATCATAAATCATGAATTGAATCATGAATCTAATCATGAATCATGAATCATGAATTAAATCATGATTCATGAATCAGAATTGAATCATGAATCATGAATCATGAATCTAATCATGAATCATGAATCATGAATTGAATCATAAATCATGAATTGAATCATGAATCATAAATCATGAATCTAATCATGAATCATGAATCATGAAATTAATCATGAATCATGAATCATGAATTGAATCATGAATCATGAATCATGAAATGAATCATGAATCCTGAATTGAATCGTGAGTCATGAATCATTAAATGAATCATGAATCATGAATTGATTCATGAATCATGAATTGAATCATGAATCATGAATTGAATCATGATTCATGAATCATAAATTGAATCATAAATCTAATCATGAATCATGAATTGAATAATAAATCATGAATTGAATCATGAATTGAATCATAAATCATGAATCAAATCATAAATCATGAATTAAATCATGAATCATGAATTGAATCATGAATCATGAATCATGAATTGAATCATTAATCATGATTTATAAATCATGAAATGAATCATAAATTTAATCATGAATTGAATCATGAATCATGAATCATGAATTGAATTATGAATTGAATCATGAATCATGAATTGAATTATGAATTGAATCATGAAATGAATCATGAATCATGAATTTAATCATGAATCATGAATTGAATTATGAATCATAAATCATGAATTGAATCATCGATTGAATCATGAATCATGAATCGAATCATAAATCATGATTTGAATTATGAATCATGAAATTTATCATGAATTAAATAATGAATCATGAATTGAAACATGAATCATAAATTGAATCATGATTCAATTATCATGAATCATGAATTGAATCATAAATCTAATCATGAATTATGAATCATGAATTGAATCATTAGTCATGAGTTGAATCATGAATCATGAATCATGAAATGAATCATGAATCATGAATTGAATCATGAATCATGAATTGAATCATGTATAATGAATCATGAATCATGAATTGAATCATGAATCATGAATCGAATCATAAATCATGAATCATGAATTGACTCATGAATCATGAATTGACTCATGAATCATGAAATGAATTATGAAATGAATCATGAATCAAGAATTGAATCTTGAATCATGAATTGAATCATAATTCATGAATCATGAATTGAATCATGAATCATGAAATGAATCATGAATCATGAATTGAATCATGAATCATGAATTGAATCATGAATCATGAATTGAATCATGAATCATGAATTGACTCATGAATCATGAAATGAATCATGAATTGAATAATGAATTGAATCATGAATCATGAATTGAATCATGAATCATGAATCATGAATCATGAATTGAATCATGAATCATGAATCAAATCATAAATCATGAATTAAATCATGAATCATGAATCATGAATTGAATCATGAATCATGAATTGAATCATTAATCATGAATCATAAATCATGAAATGAATCATAAATTTAATCATGAATTGAATCATGAATCATGAATCATGAATTGAATTATGAATTTAATCATGAATCATGAATTGAATTATAAATTGAATCATGAAATGAATCATGAATCATGAATTTAATCATGAATCATGAATTGAATTATGAATCATAAATCATGAATTGAATCATCGATTGAATCATGAATCATGAATCGAATCATAAATCATGATTTGAATTATGAATCATGAAATTTATCATGAATTAAATAATGAATCATGAATTGAATCATGAATCATGAATTGAATCATGATTCAAGAATCATGAATCATGAATTGAATCATAAATCTAATCATGAATTATGAATCATGAATTGAATCATTAGTCATGAGTTGAATCATGAATCATGAAATGAATCATGAATCATAAATTGAATCATGAATCATGAATTGAATCATGTATAATTAATCATGAATCATGAATTGAATCATGAATCATGAATCATGAATCGAATCATAAATCATGAGTCATGAATTCAATCATGAATCATGAAATGAATCATGAATCCTGAATTGAATCGTGAATCATGAATCATGAAATGAATCATGAATCATGAAATGAATCATGAATTGAATCATGAATCATGAATTGAATCATGAAACATGAATCATGAATTGAATCATGAATCATGAATCGAATCATGAATCATGAATTTAATCATGAATCTTGAAATGAATTATGAAATGAATCATGAATCAAGAATTGAATCATGAATCGTGAATTAAATCATAAATCATGAATCATGAATCATGAATTGAATCATGAATCATGAATTATGAATCATGAATTAAATGATGAATCATGAATTGAATCATGAATCATTAATTGAATCATGAATCATGAATTGAATGATGAATCATGAATTGACTCATGAATCATGAAATGAATTATGATTTGAATAATGAATTGAATCATGAATCATGAATTGAATCACGAATCATGAATTGAATCATGAATCATGAAATGAATCATGAATTGAATCATGAATCATGAATTGAATCATGAATCATGAATTGAATTATGAATCATGAATCATGAATTGAATCATGAATCATGAATCGAATCATGAATCATGAATTTAATCATGAATCATGAATTGACTCATGAATCATGAAATGAATTATGAAATGAATCATGAATCAAGAATTGAATCTTGAATCATGAATTGAATCATGAATCATGAATTTAATCATGAATCATGAATTGACTCATGAATCATGAAATGAATTATGAAATGAATCATGAATCAAGAATTGAATCTTGAATCATGAATTGAATCATAATTCATGAATCATGAATTGAATCATGAATCATGAAATGAATCATGAATCATGAATCATGAATTGAATGATGAATCATGAATTGAATCATGAATCATGAATTGAATCATGAATCATGAATTGACTCATGAATCATGAAATGAGTCATGAATAGAATAATGAATTGAATCATGAATCATGAATTGAATCATGAATCATGAATTGAATCATGAATCATGAATCATGAAATGAATCATAAATTTAATCATGAATTGAATCATGAATCATGAATCATGAAATGAATTATGAATTGAATCATGAAATGAATCATGAATTATGAATTGAATCATTAATCATGAATTGAATTATGAATCATAAATCATGAATTGAATCATCGATTGAATCATGAATCATGAATCGAATCATAAATCATGGTTTGAATTATGAATCATGAAATTTATCATGAATTAAATAATGAATCATGAATTGAATCATGAATCATGAATTGAATCATGATTCATGAATCATGAATCATGAATTGAATCATAAATCTAATCATGAATTATGAATCATGAATTGAATCATTAGTCATGAGTTGAATCATGAATCATGAATTGAATCATGATTCATGAATCATGAATTAAATCATGAATCATGAATTGAATCATGTATAATGAATCATGAATCATGAATTGAATCATGAATCATGAATCATGAATTGAATCATAAATCATGATTTGAAACATGAATCATGAATCATGAATCTAATCATGAATCATGAGTCATGAATTGAATCATGAATCATAAAATGAATCATGAATCCTGAATTGAATCGTGAATCATGAATCATGAAATGAATCATGAATCATGAAATGAATCATGAATTGAATCATGAATCATGAATTGAATCATGAATCATGAATTGAATCATGAATCGAATCATGAATCATGAATTTAATCATGAATCATGAATCATGAAATGAATTATGAAATGAATCATGAATCAAGAATTGAATCATGAATCATGAATTAAATCATAAATCATGAATCATGAATCATGAATTGAATCATGAATCATGAATTATGAATTTGATTCATGAATCATGAAATGAATCATGAATCATGAATCATGAATTCAATGATGAATCAAGAATTGAATCATGAATCATGAATTGACTCATGAATCATGAAATGAATCATGAATTGAATAATGAATTGAATCATGAATCATGAATTGAATCATGAATCAAGAATTGAATCATGATTCATGAATCATGAATCATGAATCATAAATTGAATCATGAATCTAATCATGAATCATGAATCATGAATTGAATCATGAATCATGAATTGAATCATGCATAATGAATCATGAATCATGAATTGAATCATAAATCATGAATCATGAATTGAATCATAAATCATGAATTGAATCATGAATCATGAATCATGAATCTAATCATGAATCATGAGTCATGAATTCAATCATGAATCATGAAATGAATCATGAATCCTGAATTGAATCGTGAATCATGAATCATGAAATGAATCATGAATCATGAATTGAATCATAAATCATGAATTGAATCATGAATCATGAATCATGAATCTAATCATGAATCATGAGTCATGAATTCAATCATGAATCATGAAATGAATCATGAATCCTGAATTGAATCGTGAATCATGAATCATGAAATAAATCATGAATCATGAAATGAATCATGAATTGAATCATGAATCATGAATCATGAATTGAATCATGAATCATGAATCGAATCATGAATCATGAATTTAATCATGAATCATGAAATGAATTATGAAATGAATCATGAATCAAGAATTGAATCATGAATCATGAATTAAATCATAAATCATGAATCATGAATCATGAATTGAATCATGAATCATGAATTATGAATTTGATTCATGAATCATGAAATGAATCATGAATCATGAATTCAATGATGAATCATGAATTGAATCATGAATCATTAATTGAATCATGAATCATGAATTGAATCATTAATCATGAATTGACTCATGAATCATGAAATGAATCATGAATTGAATAATGAATTGAATCATGAATCATGAATTGAATCATGAATCATGAATTGAATCATAATTCATGAATCATGAATCATGAATTGAATCATGAATCTAATCATGAATCATGAATCATGAATTGAATCATAAATCATGAATTGAATCATGAATTATGAATCATGAATTGAATCATGAATTATGAATCATGAATTGAATCATGAATCATGAGTCATGAATTGAATCATGAATCATGAATCATGAAATGAATCATGAATCATGAATTGAAACATGAATCATAAATCTTAAATCATGAATCATAAATCTTGAATCATGAATCATAACTCTTGAATCATGAATCATGAATCAAATCATAAATCATGAATTGAATCATGAATCATGAATTGAATCATGAATCATGAATTAAATCATGATTCATGAATCAGAATTGAATCATGAATCATGAATCATGAATCTAATCATGAATCATGAATCATGAATTGAATCATAAATCATGAATTGAATCATGAATCATGAATCATGAATCATGAATCATGAATCTAATCATGAATCATGAATCATGAAATTAATCATGAATCATGAATCATGAATTGAATCATGAATCATGAATCATGAAATGAATCATGAATCCTGAATTGAATCGTGAGTCATGAATCTAATCATGAATCATGAATCATGAAATTAATCATGAATCATGAATCATGAATTGAATCATGAATCATGAATCATGAAATGAATCATGAATCCTGAATTGAATCGTGAGTCATGAATCATTAAATGAATCATGAATCATGAATTGATTCATGAATCATGAATTGAATCATGAATCATGAATTGAATCATGATTCATGAATCATGAATCATGAATTGAATCATAAATCTAATCATGAATCATGAATTGAATCATAAATCATGAATTGAATCATGAATTGAATCATAAATCATGAATTGAATCATGAATCATGAATCTAATCATGAATCATGTGTCATGAATTGAATCATGAATCATGAATTGAATCATGAATCATGAATCATATAATGAATCATGAATTGAATCATGAATCATGAATTGAATCATGAATCATGAATTGAATCATGAATCATGAATTGAATCATGAATCATGAATCAAATCATGAATCATGAATTTAATCATGAATCATGAATCAGAATTGAATCATAAATCATGAATCTAATCATGAATTGAATCATAAATCATGAATCATGAATCAGAATTGAATCATAAATCATGAATCTAATCATGAATCATGAATCATGAATTGAATCATAAATCATGAATTGAATCATCAATCATGAATCATGCATCTAATCATGAATCATGAGTCATGAATTGAATCATGAATCATGAAATGAATCATGAATCCTGAATTGAATCGTGAGTCATGAATCATTAAATGAATCATGAATCATGAAATGAATCATGAATTGAATCATGAATCATTAATTGAATCATGAATCATAAATTGAATCATGAATCATGAATCGAATCATGAATCATGAATTTAATCATGAATCATGAATCATGAAATGAATTATGAAATGAATCATGAATCAAGAATTTAATCATGAATCATGAATTGAATCATAAATCATGAATCATGAATCATGAATTGAATCATGAATCATGAATTATGAATTTGATTCATGAATCATGAAATGAATCATGAATCATGAATTGAATGATGAATCATGAATTGAATGATGAATCATGAATTGAATCATGAATCATTAATTGAATCATGAAACATGAATTGAATGATGAATCATGAATTGACTCATGAATCATGAAATGAATCATGAATTGAATAATGAATTGAATCATGAATCATGAATCATGAATTGAATCATGAATCATGAATCAAATCATAAATCATGAATTGAATCATGAATCATGAATCATGAAATGAATCATAAATTTAATCATGAATTGAATCATGAATCATGAATCATGAAATGAATTATGAATTGAATCATGAAATGCATCATGAATCATGAATTGAATCATGAATCATGAATTGAATTATGAATCATAAATCATGAATTGAATCATCGATTGAATCATGAATCATGAATCGAATCATAAATCATGATTTGAATTATGAATCATGAAATTTATCATGAATTAAATAATGAATCATGAATTGAATCATGAATCATGAATTGAATCATGAATCATGAATCATGAATTGAATCATAAATCATGAATTGAAACATGAATCATGAATCATGAATCTAATCATGAATCATGAGTCATGAATTGAATCATGAATCATGAAATAAATCATGAATCCTGAATTGAATCGTGAATCATGAATCATGAAATGAATCATGAATCATGAAATGAATCATGAATTGAATCATGAATCATGAATTGAATCATGAATCATGAATCGAATCATGAATCATGAATTTAATCATGAATCATGAATCATGAAATGAATTATGAAATGAATCATGAATCAAGAATTGAATCATGAATCATGAATTAAATCATAAATCATGAATCATGAATTGAATCATGAATCATGAATTATGAATTTGATTCATGAATCATGAAATGAATCATGAATCATGAATCATGAATTCAATGATGAATCATGAATTGACTCATGAATCATGAAATGAATCATGAATTGAATAATGAATTGAATCATGAATCATGAATTGAATCATGAATCAAGAATTGAATCATGATTCATGAATCATGAATCATGATTCATGAATCATGAATCATGAATTGAATCATGAATCTAATCATGAATCATGAATCATGAATTGAATCATGAATCATGAATTGAATCATGTATAATGAATCATGAATCATGAATTGAATCATGAATCATGAATTGAATCATAAATCATGAATTGAATCATGAATCATGAATCATGAATCTAATCATGAATCATGAGTCATGAATTGAATCATAAATCATGAAATGAATCATGAATCATGAAATGAATCATGAATTGAATAATGAATTGAATCATGAATCATGAATTGAATCATGAATCAAGAATTGAATCATGATTCATGAATCATGAATCATGATTCATGAATCATGAATCATGAATCATGAATTGAATCATGAATCTAATCATGAATCATGAATCATGAATTGAATCATGAATCATGAATTGAATCATGTATAATGAATCATGAATCATGAATTGAATCATGAATCATGAATCATGAATTGAATCATAAATCATGAATTGAATCATGAATCATGAATCATTAATTTAATCATGAATCATGAATTGAATCATGAATCATGAATTGACTCATGAATCATGAAATGAATCATGAATTGAATAATGAATTGAATCATGAATCATGAATTGAATCATGAATCATGAATTGAATCATGTATAATGAATCATGAATCATGAATTGAATCATGAATCATGAATCATGAATTGAATCATAAATCATGAATTGAATCATGAATCATGAATCTAATCATGAATCATGAGTCATGAATTGAATCATAAATCATGAAATGAATCATGAATCCTGAATTGAATCGTGAATCATGAATCATGAATCATGAATTGAATCATGAATCATATATCATGAATTGAATCATGAATCATGAATCGAATCATGAATCATGAATTTAATCATGAATCATGAAATGAATTATGAAATGAATCATGAATCAAGAATTGAATCATGAATCATGAATTAAGAATTTGATTCATGAATCATGAAATGAATCATGAATCAGAATTGAATCATAAATCATGAATCTAATCATGAATTGAATCATAAATCATGAATCATGAATAAGAATTGAATCATAAATCATGAATCTAATCATGAATCATGAATCATGAATTGAATCATAAATCATGAATTGAATCATCAATCATGAATCATGCATCTAATCATGAATCATGAGTCATGAATTGAATCATGAATCATGAAATGAATCATGAATCCTGAATTGAATCGTGAGTCATGAATCATTAAATGAATCATGAATCATGAAATGAATCATGAATTGAATCATGAATCATTAATTGAATCATGAATCATAAATTGAATCATGAATCATGAATCGAATCATGAATCATGAATTTAATCATGAATCATGAATCATGAAATGAATTATGAAATGAATCATGAATCAAGAATTGAATCATGAATCATGAATTGAATCATAAATCATGAATCATGAATCATGAATTGAATCATGAATCATGAATTATGAATTTGATTCATGAATCATGAAATGAATCATGAATCATGAATTGAATGATGAATCATGAATTGAATGATGAATCATGAATTGAATCATGAATCATTAATTGAATCATGAAACATGAATTGAATGATGAATCATGAATTGACTCATGAATCATGAAATGAATCATGAATTGAATAATGAATTGAATCATGAATCATGAATCATGAATTGAATCATGAATCATGAATCAAATCATAAATCATGAATTGAATCATGAATCATGAATCATGAAATGAATCATAAATTTAATCATGAATTGAATCATGAATCATGAATCATGAAATGAATTATGAATTGAATCATGAAATGAATCATGAATCATGAATTGAATCATGAATCATGAATTGAATTATGAATCATAAATCATGAATTGAATCATCGATTGAATCATGAATCATGAATCGAATCATAAATCATGATTTGAATTATGAATCATGAAATTTATCATGAATTAAATAATGAATCATGAATTGAATCATGAATCATGAATTGAATCATGAATCATGAATCATGAATTGAATCATAAATCATGAATTGAAACATGAATCATGAATCATGAATCTAATCATGAATCATGAGTCATGAATTGAATCATGAATCATGAAATAAATCATGAATCCTGAATTGAATCGTGAATCATGAATCATGAAATGAATCATGAATCATGAAATGAATCATGAATTGAATCATGAATCATGAATTGAATCATGAATCATGAATCGAATCATGAATCATGAATTTAATCATGAATCATGAATCATGAAATGAATTATGAAATGAATCATGAATCAAGAATTGAATCATGAATCATGAATTAAATCATAAATCATGAATCATGAATTGAATCATGAATCATGAATTATGAATTTGATTCATGAATCATGAAATGAATCATGAATCATGAATCATGAATTCAATGATGAATCATGAAATGACTCATGAATCATGAAATGAATCATGAATTGAATAATGAATTGAATCATGAATCATGAATTGAATCATGAATCAAGAATTGAATCATGATTCATGAATCATGAATCATGATTCATGAATCATGAATCATGAATTGAATCATGAATCTAATCATGAATCATGAATCATGAATTGAATCATGAATCATGAATTGAATCATGTATAATGAATCATGAATCATGAATTGAATCATGAATCATGAATTGAATCATAAATCATGAATTGAATCATGAATCATGAATCATGAATCTAATCATGAATCATGAGTCATGAATTGAATCATAAATCATGAAATGAATCATGAATCATGAAATGAATCATGAATTGAATAATGAATTGAATCATGAATCATGAATTGAATCATGAATCAAGAATTGAATCATGATTCATGAATCATGAATCATGATTCATGAATCATGAATCATGAATCATGAATTGAATCATGAATCTAATCATGAATCATGAATCATGAATTGAATCATGAATCATGAATTGAATCATGTATAATGAATCATGAATCATGAATTGAATCATGAATCATGAATCATGAATTGAATCATAAATCATGAATTGAATCATGAATCATGAATCATTAATTTAATCATGAATCATGAATTGAATCATGAATCATGAATTGACTCATGAATCATGAAATGAATCATGAATTGAATAATGAATTGAATGATGAATCATGAATTGAATCATGAATCAAGAATTGAATCATGATTCATGAATCATGAATCATGATTCATGAATCATGAATCATGAATTGAATCATGAATCTAATCATGAATCATGAATCATGAATTGAATCATGAATCATGAATTGAATCATGTATAATGAATCATGAATCATGAATTGAATCATGAATCATGAATCATGAATTGAATCATAAATCATGAATTGAATCATGAATCATGAATCATGAATCTAATCATGAATCATGAGTCATGAATTGAATCATAAATCATGAAATGAATCATGAATCCTGAATTGAATCGTGAATCATGAATCATGAAATGAATCATGAATTGAATCATGAATCATGAATTGAATCATGAATCATATATCATGAATTGAATCATGAATCATGAATCGAATCATGAATCATGAATTTAATCATGAATCATGAAATGAATTATGAAATGAATCATGAATCAAGAATTGAATCATGAATCATGAATTAAGAATTTGATTCATGAATCATGAAATGAATCATGAATCATGAATCATGAATTCAATGATGAATCATGAATTGAATCATGAATCATTAATTGAATCATGAATCATGAATTGAATCATTAATCATGAATTGACTCATGAATCATGAAATGAATCATGAATTGAATAATGAATTGAATCATGAATCATGAATTGAATCATGAATCATGAATTGAATCATGATTCATGAATCATGAATCATGAATTGAATCATGAATCTAATCATGAATCATGAATCATGAATTGAATCATAAATCATGAATTGAATCATGAATTATGAATCATGAATTGAATCATGAATTATGAATCATGAATTGAATCATGAATCATGAGTCATGAATTGAATCATGAATCATGAATCATGAAATGAATCTTGAATCATGAATTGAAACATGAATCATAAATCTTAAATCATGAATCATAAATCTTGAATCATGAATCATAAATCTTGAATCATGAATCATGAATCAAATCATAAATCATGAATTGAATCATGAATCATGAATTGAATCATGAATCATGAATTAAATCATGATTCATGAATCAGAATTGAATCATGAATCATGAATCATGAATCTAATCATGAATCATGAATCATGAATTGAATCATAAATCATGAATTGAATCATGAATCATAAATCATGAATCTAATCATGAATCATGAATCATGAAATTAATCATGAATCATGAATCATGAATTGAATCATGAATCATGAATCATGAAATGAATCATGAATCCTGAATTGAATCGTGAGTCATGAATCATTAAATGAATCATGAATCATGAACTGATTCATGAATCATGAATTGAATCATGAATCATGAATCATGAAATGAATCATGAATCCTGAATTGAATCGTGAGTCATGAATCATTAAATGAATCATGAATCATGAACTGATTCATGAATCATGAATTGAATCATGAATCATGAATTGAATCATGATTCATGAATCATAAATTGAATCATAAATCTAATCATGAATCATGAATTGAATAATAAATCATGAATTGAATCATGAATTGAATCATAAATCATGAATTGAATCATGAATCATGAATCTAATCATGAATCATGTGTCATGAATTGAATCATGAATCATGAATTGAATCATGAATCATGAAATGAATCATGAATTGAATCATGAATCATGAATTGAATCATGAATCATGAATTGAATCATGAATCATGAATCAAGACATGAATCATGAATTTAATCATGAATCATGAATCATGAAATGAATTATGAAATGAATCATGAATCATGAATTGAATCATAAATCATGAATCATGAATCAGAATTGAATCATAAATCATGAATCTAATCATGAATCATGAATCATGAATTGAATCATAAATCATGAATTGAATCATCAATCATGAATCATGAATCTAATCATGAATCATGAGTCATGAATTGAATCATGAATCATGAAATGAATCATGAATCCTGAATTGAATCATGAGTCATGAATCATTAAATGAATCATGAATCATGAAATGAATCATGAATTGAATCATGAATCATGAATTGAATCATGAATCATAAATTGAATCATGAATCATGAATCGAATCATGAATCATGAATTTAATCATGAATCATGAATCATGAATCAAGAATTGAATCATGAATCATGAATTGAATCATAAATCATGAATCATGAATCATGAATTGAATCATGAATCATGAATTATGAATTTGATTCATGAATCATGAAATGAATCATGAATCATGAATTGAATGATGAATCATGAATTGAATGATGAATCATGAATTGAATCATGAATCATTAATTGAATCATGAAACATGAATTGAATGATGAATCATGAATTGACTCATGAATCATGAAATGAATCATGAATTGAATAATGGAATTGAATCATGAATCATGAATTGAATCATGAATCATGAATTGAATCATGAATCTAATCATGAATCATGAATTAAATCATAAATCATGAATTGAATCATGAATTATGAATCATGAAATGAATCATGAATCATGAATTGAATCATGAATCATAAATCTTAAATCATGAATCATAAATCTTGAATCATGAATCAAAAATCTTGAATCATGAATCATGAATCGAATCATAAATCATGAATTGAATCATGAATCAAGAATTAAATCATGAATGATTCTATTCATGATTCATGATTCAATTCATGATACATAATTCATGATTCATGATTCAATTCATGATTCATGATTCAATTCATGTTTCATGATTCATGATTCGATTCATGATTCATGATTCAATTCATGATTCATAATTCATGATTCAATTCATGATTCATAATTCATGATTCATGTTTCATTTCATGATTCATGATTCATGATTCAATTCATGATTCATGATTCAATTCATGATTCATGATTCATGTTTCATTTCATGATTCATGATTCATATTTCAGTTCATGATTCATGATTCATGATTCAATTCATGACTCATGATTCAATTCATGATTCATGATTCATGTTTCATTTCATGATTCATGATTCATGATTCAGTTCATGATTCATGATTCATGATTCAATTCATGATTCATGATTCATGATTCAATTCATGATTCATGATTCGATTCATGATTCATGATTCAATTCATGATTCATAAATTATGATTCATGATTCAATTCATGATTCATGATTCAAGATTCATGATTCATGATTCAATTCATGATTCGAATCCTGATTCAATTTATTATTCATGATTTGATTTATGATTCATGATTCATGATTCATGATTCAATTCATGATTCATGATTCATGATTCATGAATTATGATTCAATTCATGATTCATGATTCATGATTCAATTCATGATTCATGATTCATGATTCGATTCATGATTCGATTCATGATTCATGATTCATGATTCATGATTCGATTCATGATTCAATTCATGATTCATGATTCATGATTCATGATTCAATTCATGATTCATGATTCATGATTCATGATTCGATTCATGATTCATGATTCATGATTCAATTCATGATTCATGATTCATGATTCATGATTCATGATTCGATTCATGATTCATGATTCATGATTCATGATTCAATTCATGATTCATGATTCATGATTCAATTCATGATTCATGATTCATGATTCATGATTCGATTCATGATTCTTGATTCATGATTCATGATTCGATTCATGATTCATGATTCATGATTCAATTCATGATTCATGATTCATGATTCATGATTCAATTCATGTTTCATGATTCATGATTCGATTCATGATTCATGATTCATGATTCAATTCATGATTCATGATTCATGATTCATGATTCAATTCCTCAATCATGATTCAATTCATGATTCATAATTTATGATTCATGATTCAATTTATGATTCACGATTTGATTTATGATTCATGATTCAATTCATGATTCATGATTCAATTCATGATTCGAATCCTGATTCAATTTATGATTCATGATTTGATTTATGATTCATGATTCATGATTTATGATTCAATTCATGATTCATGATTCATGATTCAATTCATGATTCATGATTTGTTTCATGATTCATGATTCATGATTCAATTCATGATTCATGATTTGATTCATGATTCATGATTCATGATTCAATTCATGATTCATGATTCATGATTCAATTCATGATTCATGATTCATGATTCATGATTCAATTCATGATTCATGATACATGATTCAATTCATGATTCATGATTCATGATTCGATTCATGATTCATGATTCATGATTCGATTCATGATTCAATTCATGATTCATGATTCTTGATTCATGATTCAATTCATGATTCATGTTTTATGATTCATGATTCATGATTCAATTCATGATTCGATTCATGATTCATGATTCATGATTCAATTCATGATTCATGTTTTATGATTCATGATTCATGATTCAATTCATGATTCGATTCATGATTCATGATTCATGATTCAATTCATGATTCATGATTCATGATTCAATTCATGATTCATGATTCGATTCATGATTCTTGATTCATTATTCAAGATTCGATTCATGATTCATGATTCATGATTCAATTCATGATTCATGATTCATGATTCAATTCATGATTCATGATTCATGATTCATGATTCATGATTCGATTCATGATTCTTGACTCATGATTCATGATTCGATTCATGATTCATGATTCAATTCATTATTCATGATTCATGATTCATGATTCAATTCATGATTCAAGATTCATGATTCAATTCATGATTTAAGATCCATGATTCGATTCATGATTCATGATTCAATTCATGATTCATGATTCGATTCATGATTCAATTCATGATTTGATTCCTGATTCATGATTCAATTCATGATTCATGATTCATGATTCAATTCATGATTCAATTCATGATTCATGATTCATGATTCAATTCATGATTCATGATTCAATTCATGATTCAATTCATGATTCATGATTCATGATTCAATTTATGATTCAATTCATGATTCATGATTCAATTCATGATTCATGATTCATGATTCAATTCATGATTCATGATTCATGATTCAATTTATGATTCATGATTCATGATTCAATTCATGATTCATGATTCGATTCATGATTCTTGATTCATGATTCATGATTCGATTCATGAGTCATGATTCATGATTCAATTCATGATTCATGATTCATGATTCATGATTCGATTCATGATTCTTGACTCATGATTCATGATTTCGATTCATGATTCATGATTCAATTCATTATTCATGATTCATGATTCATGATTCAATTCATGATTCAAGATTCATGATTCAATTCATGATTCAAGATTCATGATTCGATTCATGATTCATGATTCAATTCATGATTCATGATTCATGATTCGATTCATGATTCAATTCATGATTTGATTCATGATTCATGATTCAATTCATGATTCAATTCATGATTCATGATTCATGATTCAATTCATGATTCATGATTCATGATTCAATTCATGATTCAATTCATGATTCATGATTCATGATTCAATTTATGATTCAATTCATGATTCATGATTCCATGATTCATGATTCAATTCATGATTCATGATTCAATTTATGATTCATGATTCATGATTCAATTCATGATTCAAGATTCATGATTCGATTCATGATTCATGATTCAATTCATGATTCATGATTCATGTTTCGATTCATGATTGAATTCATGATTCATGATTCAATTCATGATTCATGATTCAATTCATGTTTCATGATTCATGATTCGATTCATGATTCATGATTCATGATTCTATTCATGATTCATGATTCAATTCATGATACATAATTCATGATTCATGATTCAATTCATGATTCATGATTCATGATTCGATTCATGATTCAATTCATGATTTGATTCATGATTCATGATTCAATTCATGATTCAATTCATGATTCATGATTCATGATTCAATTCATGATTCATGATTCATGATTCAATTCATGATTCAATTCATGATTCATGATTCATGATTCAATTCATGATTCATGATTCATGATTCAATTCATGATTCATTCATGATTCATGATTCATGATTCAATTTATGATTCAATTCATGATTCATGATTCAATTCATGATTCATGATTCATGATTCAATTCATGATTCATGATTCAATTTATGATTCATGATTCATGATTCAATTCATGATTCATGATTCGATTCATGATTCTTGATTCATGATTCATGATTCGATTCATGATTCATGATTCATGATTCAATTCATGATTCATGATTCATGATTCATGAATCGATTCATGATTCTTGACTCATGATTCATGATTCGATTCATGATTCATGATTCAATTCATTATTCATGATTCATGATTCATGATTCAATTCATGATTCAAGATTCATGATTCAATTCATGATTCAAGATTCATGATTCGGATTCATGATTCATTATTCAATTCATGATTCATGATTCATGATTCGATTTATGATTCAATTCATGATTTGATTCATGATTCAATTCATGATTCAATTCATTATTCATGATTCATGATTCAATTCATGATTCATGATTCATGATTCAATTCATGATTCAATTCATGATTCAATTTATGATTCAATTCATGATTCATGATTCAATTCATGATTCATGATTCATGATTCATGATTCAATTCATGATTCATGATTCAATGATTCAATTTATGATTCATGATTCATGATTCAATTCATGATTCAAGATTCATGATTCGATTCATGATTCATGATTCAATTCATGATTCATGATTCATGTTTCGATTCATGATTGAATTCATGATTCATGATTCAATTCATGATTCATGATTCAATTCATGTTTCATGATTCATGATTCGATTCATGATTCATGATTCATGATTCTATTCATGATTCATGATTCTATTCATGATTCATGATTCAATTCATGATACATAATTCATGATTCATGATTCAATTCATGATTCATGATTCATGATTCGATTCATGATTCAATTCATGATTTGATTCATGATTCATGATTCAATTCATGATTCAATTCATGATTCATGATTCATGATTCAATTCATGATTCATGATTCATGATTCAATTCATGATTCAATTCATGATTCATGATTCATGATTCAATTTATGATTCAATTCATGATTCATGATTCAATTCATGATTCATGATTCATGATTCATGATTCAATTCATGATTCATGATTCATGATTCAATTTATGATTCATGATTCATGATTCAATTCATGATTCAAGATTCATGATTCGATTCATGATTCATGATTCAATTCATGATTCATGATTCATGTTTCGATTCATGATTGAATTCATGATTCATGATTCAATTCATGATTCATGATTCAATTCATGTTTCATGATTCATGATTCGATTCATGATTCATGATTCATGATTCTATTCATGATTCATGATTCAATTCATGATACATAATTCATGATTCATGATTCAATTCATGATTCATGATTCAATTCATGTTTCATGATTCATGATTCGATTCATGATTCATGATTCAATTCATGATTCATAATTCATGATTCATGATTCAATTCATGATTCATGATTCAATTCTCAATTCATGATTCATGTTTCATTTCATGATTCATGATTCATGATTCAATTCATGATTCATGATTCAATTCATGATTCATGATTCATGTTTCATTTCATGATTCATGATTCATGAATTCAGTTCATGATTCATGATTCATGATTCAATTCATGATTCATGATTCAATTCATGATTCATGATTCATGTTTCATTTCATGATTCATGATTCATGATTCAGTTCATGATTCATGATTCATGATTCAATTCATGATTCATGATTCAATTCATGATTCATGATTCAATTCATGATTCATGATTCAATTCATGATTCATGATTCATGATTCATGATTCATGATTCAATTCCTGATTCATGATTCAATTCATGATTCATAATTTATGATTCATGATTCAATTCATGATTCATGATTCAAGATTCATGATTCATGATTCAATTCATGATTCGAATCCTGATTCAATTTATGATTCATGATTTGATTTATGATTCATGATTCATGATTCATGATTCAATTCATGATTCATGATTCATGATTCAATTCATGATTCATGATTCATGATTCATTCATGATTCATGATTCATGATTCGATTCATGATTCGATTCATGATTCATGATTCATGATTCATGATTCGATTCATGATTCAATTCATGATTCATGATTCATGAATTCAATTCATGATTCATGATTCATGATTCATGATTCGATTCATGATTCATGATTCATGATTCAATTCATGATTCATGATTCATGATTCATGATTCATGATTCATGATTTGATTCATGATTCATGATTCATGATTCATGATTCAATTCATGATTCATGATTCATGATTCAATTCATGATTCATGATTCATGATTCAATTCATGATTCATGATTTGATTCATGATTCTTGATTCATGATTCATGATTCGATTCATGATTCATGATTCATGATTCATGATTCAATTCATGATTCATGATTCATGATTCATGATTCATGATTCATGATTCAATTCATGTTTCATGATTCATGATTTGATTCATGATTCATGATTCATGATTCAATTCATGATTCATAATTTATGATTCATGATTCAATTTATGATTCACGATTTGATTTATGATTCATGATTCAATTCATGATTCATGATTCAATTCATGATTCGAATCCTGATTCAATTTATGATTCATGATTTAATTTATGATTCATGATTCATGATTCATGATTCAATTCATGATTCATGATTCATGATTCAATTCATGATTCATGATTTGATTCATGATTCATGATTCATGATTCAATTCATGATTCATGATTTGATTCATGATTCATGATTCATGATTCAATTCATGATTCATGATTCATGATTCAATTCATGATTCATGATTCATGATTCATGATTCAATTCATGATTCATGATACATGATTCAATTCATGATTCATGATTCATGATTCGATTCATGATTCATGATTCATGATTCGATTCATGATTCAATTCATGATTCATGATTTGATTCATGATTCATGATTCATGATTCAATTTATGATTCATGATTCATGATTCAATTCATGATTCATGATTCATGATTCATGATTCAATTCATGATTCATGATACATGATTCAAGTTCATGATTCATGATTCATGATTCGATTCATGATTCATGATTCATGATTCAATTCATGATTCATGTTTTATGATTCATGATTCATGATTCAATTCATGATTCGATTCATGATTCATGATTCATGATTCATGATTCAATTCATGATTCATGTTTTAATGATTCATGATTCAATTCATGATTCGATTCATGATTCATGATTCATGATTCAATTCATGATTCATGATTCATGATTCAATTCATGATTAATGATTCGATTCATGATTCTTGATTCATGATTCAAGATTCGATTCATGATTCATGATTCATGATTCAATTCATGATTCATGATTCATGATTCAATTCATGATTCATGATTCATGATTCATGATTCATGATTCGATTCATGATTCTTGACTCATGATTCATGATTCGATTCATGATTCATGATTCAATTCATTATTCATGATTCATGATTCATGATTCAATTCATGATTCAAGATTCATGATTCAATTCATGATTTAAGATTCATGATTCAATTCATGATTCAATTCATGATTCATGATTCATGATTCAATTTATGATTCAATTCATGATTCATGATTCAATTCATGATTCATGATTCATGATTCAATTTCAGATTCATGATTCAATTTATGATTCATGATTCATGATTCAATTCATGATTCATGATTCGATTCATGATTCTTGATTCATGATTCATGATTCGATTCATGATTCATGATTCAATTCATGATTCATGATTCATGATTCATGATTCGATTCATGATTCTTGACTCATGATTCATGATTCGATTCATGATTCATGATTCAATTCATTATTCATGATTCATGATTCATGATTCAATTCATGATTCAAGATTCATGATTCAATTCATGATTCAAGATTCATGATTCGATTCATGATTCATTATTCAATTCATGATTCATGATTCATGATTCGATTCATTATTCAATTCATGATTTGATTCATGATTCATGATTCAATTCATGATTCAATTCATGATTCATCGATTCATGATTCAATTCATGATTCATGATTCATGATTCAATTCATGATTCAATTCATGATTCATGATTCATGATTCAATTTATGATTCAATTCATGATTCATGATTCAATTCATGATTCATGATTCATGATTCATGATTCAATTCATGATACATAATTCATGATTCATGATTCAATTCATGATTCATGATTCAATTCATGTTTCATGATTCATGATTCGATTCATGATTCATGATTCAATTCATGATTCATAATTCATGATTCAATTCATGATTCATAATTCATGATTCATGTTTCATTTCATGATTCATGATTCATGATTCAATTCATGATTCATGATTGCAATTCATGATTCATGATTCATGTTTCATTTCATGATTCATGATTCATATTTCAGTTCATGATTCATGATTCATGATTCAATTCATGACTCATGATTCAATTCATGATTCATGATTCATGTTTCATTTCATGATTCATGATTCATGATTCAGTTCATGATTCATGATTCATGATTCAATTCATGATTCATGATTCATGATTCAATTCATGATTCATGATTCGATTCATGATTCATGATTCAATTCATGATTCATAAATTATGATTCATGATTCAATTCATGATTCATGATTCAAGATTCATGATTCATGATTCAATTCATGATTCGAATCCTGATTCAATTTATTATTCATGATTTGATTTATGATTCATGATTCATGATTCATGATTCAATTCATGATTCATGATTCATGATTCATGAATTATGATTCAATTCATGATTCATGATTCATGATTCAATTCATGATTCATGATTCATGATTCGATTCATGATTCGATTCATGATTCATGATTCATGATTCATGATTCGATTCATGATTCAATTCATGATTCATGATTCATGATTCATGATTCAATTCATGATTCATGATTCATGATTCATGATTCGATTCATGATTCATGATTCATGATTCAATTCATGATTCATGATTCATGATTCATGATTCATGATTCGATTCATGATTCATGATTCATGATTCATGATTCAATTCATGATTCATGATTCATGATTCAATTCATGATTCATGATTCATGATTCATGATTCGATTCATGATTCTTGATTCATGATTCATGATTCGATTCATGATTCATGATTCATGATTCAATTCATGATTCATGATTCATGATTCATGATTCAATTCATGTTTCATGATTCATGATTCGATTCATGATTCATGATTCATGATTCAATTCATGATTCATGATTCATGATTCATGATTCAATTCCTCAATCATGATTCAATTCATGATTCATAATTTATGATTCATGATTCAATTTATGATTCACGATTTGATTTATGATTCATGATTCAATTCATGATTCATGATTCAATTCATGATTCGAATCCTGATTCAATTTATGATTCATGATTTGATTTATGATTCATGATTCATGATTTATGATTCAATTCATGATTCATGATTCATGATTCAATTCATGATTCATGATTTGTTTCATGATTCATGATTCATGATTCAATTCATGATTCATGATTTGATTCATGATTCCATGATTCATGATTCAATTCATGATTCATGATTCATGATTCAATTCATGATTCATGATTCATGATTCATGATTCAATTCATGATTCATGATACATGATTCAATTCATGATTCATGATTCATGATTCGATTCATGATTCATGATTCATGATTCGATTCATGATTCAATTCATGATTCATGATTCTTGATTCATGATTCAATTCATGATTCATGTTTTATGATTCATGATTCATGATTCAATTCATGATTCGATTCATGATTCATGATTCATGATTCAATTCATGATTCATGTTTTATGATTCATGATTCATGATTCAATTCATGATTCGATTCATGATTCATGATTCATGATTCAATTCATGATTCATGATTCATGATTCAATTCATGATTCATGATTCGATTCATGATTCTTGATTCATTATTCAAGATTCGATTCATGATTCATGATTCATGATTCAATTCATGATTCATGATTCATGATTCAATTCATGATTCAGGATTCATGATTCATGATTCATGATTCGATTCATGATTCTTGACTCATGATTCATGATTCGATTCATGATTCATGATTCAATTCATTATTCATGATTCATGATTCATGATTCAATTCATGATTCAAGATTCATGATTCAATTCATGATTTAAGATCCATGATTCGATTCATGATTCATGATTCAATTCATGATTCATGATTCGATTCATGATTCAATTCATGATTTGATTCCTGATTCATGATTCAATTCATGATTCATGATTCATGATTCAATTCATGATTCAATTCATGATTCATGATTCATGATTCAATTCATGATTCATGATTCAATTCATGATTCAATTCATGATTCATGATTCATGATTCAATTTATGATTCAATTCATGATTCATGATTCAATTCATGATTCATGATTCATGATTCAATTCATGATTCATGATTCATGATTCAATTTATGATTCATGATTCATGATTCAATTCATGATTCATGATTCGATTCATGATTCTTGATTCATGATTCATGATTCGATTCATGAGTCATGATTCCATGATTCAATTCATGATTCATGATTCATGATTCATGATTCGATCATGATTCTTGACTCATGATTCATGATTCGATTCATGATTCATGATTCAATTCATTATTCATGATTCATGATTCATGATTCAATTCATGATTCAAGATTCATGATTCAATTCATAATTCAAGATTCATGATTCGATTCATGATTCATGATTCAATTCATGATTCATGATTCATGATTCGATTCATGATTCAATTCATGATTTGATTCATGATTCATGATTCAATTCATGATTCAATTCATTGATTCATGATTCATGATTCAATTCATGATTCATGATTCATGATTCAATTCATTGATTCAATTCATGATTCATGATTCATGATTCAATTTATGATTCAATTCATGATTCATGATTCATGATTCATGATTCAATTCATGATTCATGATTCAATTTATGATTCATGATTCATGATTCAATTCATGATTCAAGATTCATGATTCGATTCATGATTCATGATTCAATTCATGATTCATGATTCATGTTTCGATTCATGATTGAATTCATGATTCATGATTCAATTCATGATTCATGATTCAATTCATGTTTCATGATTCATGATTCGGATTCATGATTCATGATTCATGATTCTATTCATGATTCATGATTCAATTCATGATACATAATTCATGATTCATGATTCAATTCATGATTCATGATTCATGATTCGATTCATGATTCAATTCATGATTTGATTACATGATTCATGATTCAATTCATGATTCAATTCATGATTCATGATTCATGATTCAATTCATGATTCATGATTCATGATTCAATTCATGATTCAATTCATGATTCATGATTCATGATTCAATTCATGATTCATGATTCATGATTCAATTCATGATTCAATTCATGATTCATGATTCATGATTCAATTTATGATTCAATTCATGATTCATGATTCAATTCATGATTCATGATTCATGATTCAATTCATGATTCATGATTCAATTTATGATTCATGATTCATGATTCAATTCATGATTCATGATTCGATTCATGATTCTTGATTTCATGATTCATGATTCGATTCATGATTCATGATTCATGATTCAATTCATGATTCATGATTCATGATTCATGAATCGATTCATGATTCTTGACTCATGATTCATGATTCGATTCATGATTCATGATTCAATTCATGATTCAAGATCATGATTCAATTCATGATTCAAGATTCATGATTCGATTCATGATTCATTATTCAATTCATGATTCATGATTCATGATTCGATTTATGATTCAATTCATGATTTGATTCATGATTCAATTCATGATTCAATTCATTATTCATGATTCATGATTCAATTCATGATTCATGATTCATGATTCAATTCATGATTCAATTCATGATTCAATTTATGATTCAATTCATGATTCATGATTCAATTCATGATTCATGATTCATGATTCATGATTCAATTCATGATTCATGATTCATGATTCAATTTATGATTCATGATTCATGATTCAATTCATGATTCAAGATTCATGATTCGATTCATGATTCATGATTCAATTCATGATTCATGATTCATGTTTCGATTCATGATTGAATTCATGATTCATGATTCAATTCATGATTCATGATTCAATTCATGTTTCATGATTCATGATTCGATTCATGATTCATGATTCATGATTCTATTCATGATTCATGATTCTATTCATGATTCATGATTCAATTCATGATACATAATTCATGATTCATGATTCAATTCATGATTCATGATTCATGATTCGATTCATGATTCAATTCATGATTTGATTCATGATTCATGATTCAATTCATGATTCAATTCATGATTCATGATTCATGATTCAATTCATGATTCATGATTCATGATTCAATTCATGATTCAATTCATGATTCATGATTCATGATTCAATTTATGATTCAATTCATGATTCATGATTCAATTCATGATTCATGATTCATGATTCATGATTCAATTCATGATTCATGATTCATGATTCAATTTATGATTCATGATTCATGATTCAATTCATGATTCAAGATTCATGATTCGATTCATGATTCATGATTCAATTCATGATTCATGATTCATGTTTCGATTCATGATTGAATTCATGATTCATGATTCAAATTCATGAATTCATGATTCAATTTCATGTTTCATGATTCATGATTCGATTCATGATTCATGATTCATGATTCTATTCATGATTCATGATTCAATTCATGATACATAATTCATGATTCATGATTCAATTCATGATTCATGATTCAATTCATGTTTCATGATTCATGATTCGATTCATGATTCATGATTCAATTCATGATTCATAATTCATGATTCATGATTCAATTCACTGATTCATGATTCAATTCTCAATTCATGATTCATGTTTCATTTCATGATTCATGATTCATGATTCAATTCATGATTCATGATTCAATTCATGATTCATGATTCATGTTTCATTTCATGATTCATGATTCATGATTCAGTTCATGATTCATGATTCATGATTCAATTCATGATTCATGATTCAATTCATGATTCATGATTCATGTTTCATTTCATGATTCATGATTCATGATTCAAGTTCATGATTCATGATTCATGATTCAATTCATGATTCATGATTCAATTCATGATTCATGATTCAATTCATGATTCATGATTCAATTCATGATTCATGATTCATGATTCATGATTCATGATTCAATTCCTGATTCATGATTCAATTCATGATTCAATAATTTATGATTCATGATTCAATTCATGATTCATGATTCAAGATTCATGATTCATGATTCAATTCATGATTCGAATCCTGATTCAATTTTATGATTCATGATTTGATTTATGATTCATGATTCATGATTCATGATTCAATTCATGATTCATGATTCATGATTCAATTCATGATTCATGATTCATGATTCAATTCATGATTCATGATTCATGATTTCGATTCATGATTCGATTCATGAATTCATGATTCATGATTCATGATTCGATTCATGATTCAATTCATGATTCATGATTCATGATTCAATTCATGATTCATGATTCATGATTCATGATTCGATTCATGATTCATGATTCATGATTCATGATTCAATTCATGATTCATGGATTCATGATTCATGATTCATGATTCATGATTTGATTCATGATTTCATGATTCATGATTCATGATTCAATTCATGATTCATGATTCATGATTCAATTCATGATTCATGATTCATGATTCAATTCATGATTCATGATTTGATTCATGATTCTTGATTCATGAGTTCATGATTCGATTCATGATTCATGATTCATGATTCATGATTCAATTCATGATTCATGATTCATGATTCATGATTCATGATTCATGATTCAATTCATGTTTCATGATTCATGATTTGATTCATGATTCATTGATTCATGATTCAATTCATGATTCATAATTTATGATTCATGATTCAATTTATGATTCACGATTTGATTTATGATTCATGATTCAATTCATGATTCATGATTCAATTCATGATTCGAATCCTGATTCAATTTTATGATTCATGATTTAATTTATGATTCATGATTCATGATTCATGGATTCAATTCATGATTCATGATTCATGATTCAATTCATGCATCATGATTTGATTCATGATTCATGATTCATGATTCAATTCATGATTCATGATTTGTGATGTCATGATTCATGATTCATGATTCAATTCATGATTCATGATTCATGATTCAATTCATGATTCATGATTCATGATTCATGATTCAATATGATTCATGATTCATGATTCGATTCATGATTCATGATCATGATTCGATTATGATTCATGATTCATGATTCATGATTCATGATTCATGGATTCATGATTCAATTATGATTCATGATTCATGATTCAATATGATTCAGATTCATGATTCATGATTCAATTCATGATTCATGATACATGATTCAATTCATGATTCATGATTCATGATTCGATTCATGATTCATGATTCATGATTCAATTCATGATTCATGTTTTATGATCATGATTCATGATTCAATTCGATGATTCGATTCATGATTCATGATTCATGATTCATGATTCAATTCATGATTCATGTTTTATGATTCATGATTTTCCAAATTCATGATTCGATTTCATGATTCATGATTCCATGATTCAATTCATGATTCATGA
>NW_027448445.1:0-40538 GCF_038048845.1 Mixophyes fleayi
AAAAAACAATCCAGTATTTTAATAAGCTTAGAGAAACTGGACTAACGAACCAGACTGCTGCAAACTATCTTAAGAGCTTGAAGAGGTTTGTTCAGTACCAGATCACATCCACCAACCTGGTGCTTCAAAACAAGGACCTGTTTGTCCGATTCATAAAAGATTGAAAGGCTTCAAAGGACATCCAAGGGGCCATCAATAAAGCCGTCTCAAAGGAGATCGTGGCAAAAAGGTAACACTCAAGCACGGATTCAGGGGCAGGCACAGTTTTACTTCAGGTATACATAGTTTTGTTCCTCATAGACCTCTCCGACAAGGGTAAAGGAAATTGCTTTTAAATAACTATTCAAAAGATACACATAAGCTCTAGGTAGAAACTGTGCACTGCAACAGTCAGGGTGTCTAGGTACCTACAACAGCTCCTCGGCTGTCCTACATTATTGTACAATTATATTATAACTGCTGCATGTGTAATCATTCTTGTATGTATTATTTACAGGTACGACTTGCTGAGTGATGACATTAAACCCCCAGAGGAGTACCGTAAGCTTCTGGCGGTGGCAAAGCCTGGATTTCTTGAAGCCATTGAGAAAGCTAAAACAGATCAGAAGCTTGAGGAAAAAGAGAAGCTGACAATCCTCTACTATCTGGAGGCTGTGGTCATTCTCAAGCACCTGCAACGACCGGGTGTAGTGCAGAACATGACAGTAACACCCTAATACCTGACCTCTGTTTCCTCCAGGTAAACTGTAGATAAGTTAAATGACTTTATCATCTGCAGGTGACTGAGTGGCTGCAAAGGAAACGCCATCAGCGCAATCTTGGAGATGAAGTGGTAAACACTACTGTTGTTGGTGTGAAGAACCATAAGACATCCACGCAGCAAGTTGCTACTTTTGTACTTCAGCAGGATGAGGAAATGGTGCGTATCAAATATTTGTATTTTTCTAATGTACCTCTTCTAGTATATTCTAAGCCACAAGGAATATCCCTTGTCCAACACTCCTCCATATGTACACAACTGTAAACTAGCTAATCTGTGCAGTGTCTTTAGACGTTACAATTTCTAAAAAGTCTTAAAAAAACACAACTTGTTTGGCATATATATATATATATATATATATATATATATATATATATATATATATATATATATATATATATATATATATGATATAGTGTTATATAGAAATATATGTATAATATACATATTTTCCCAGGGGTATGAGATAGCTCTGTATTTTGTATCAAATTTGAAAGTAAAGTGTTTTACCTCAAATTTTATGATTTTGAAAAAGTAAATAAGATTCCTTTCATTAAAAAAATAAATAAATAGATATGACATGTCATTCAAGTAACTATTGTGTCTGCAAAGGTAACATTTGTTTCTCTTTCCTTTCAGTGGTTTGATGTTTATTTCAAGAAGATCAGAACCACATTCTTCAAGAACAACCAGGACAGCGCATATTTTTTCATCTCAACAACGGGTGAAAAAATATATAATGCATCCAATGACCTCTCAAGGTTCCACCAAAAGTAAGTGAAGATGACTTGTTTATCTGCACGTAACATAGCTATATTACATTTCTCATGGGGGGATAAACACATTGGAGATACGCAAAAACATTGGTCAATTTTGCTACCATACTCTTAACATTTTCATTACTTTACTATACTTTATTTTCCCTTTCTAGATTTAATCTGAAACCCATCACAAGCCAGGAAATCCGCCGCGTTATGGAAACTTATGTGTCCTCTAAGTTCTCGGATGGCCAAAAGAGTGCATTTGCCAAGTATTTATCACATTCGGATGCCACCGCAGAGCGGTTTTATCGGATGAAAAACATAGAGGACCTGGTGATGGCCTCAGAAATGATAAATAGCACGATTCCCAAGGAACCACCTCAAGCATCGACAAAGTAAATATATTATTAGGGGAAACTGCACTATAATTCATTGTCCAGAAACACATATAACATTGACTTTGAATTTTCAGAACTGCTGAATCTTCTTCGACCAAAAGAAACCGAGAGGTAGAAGAGGAAGATGATGTTGAGGTACCCCAATCTCCCCAAAAAAGGATGAAAGATGATGTATACTCGTCATTCATCCTGACATATCCCCTTCTCATGGACCGTGAAGTTCCACCTCTTAAAGAGTGCCTGCAACTTCCTAGAGGTCGTTTTTGCTACGACAAGTGGCGGAAGGCGCAGAATAAGATGCGAATGGAGGATATTATTGGTAAGAAATTCTACATTCTTTTTTTTCTAAAACTAAATTGTTTCCCCTAAAAAGGCTAAATAATGTGTTGGATTTCTTTAATTCAAACCCATACAAGATTGACAGCCCTTTGATTATGCACTATTAAAATGTTTTTTAGCCATTCTAATATTTGTTTTGTCAATTTTCTTCAGGTCGTTTTCGGACAAGGCTTCCAGAGGAACGTCAAATTATTAAATATGTTGAGCTCCAGGGATGGAAACAAAACATCCCGAGAACCTGTGAGATTTTAGCGAACTGGAAGCCACAGCGTCCGAAAGACCTTTGGAGAACTGCGACCTGTGCTTCTCATGCAGCAAAATCCAAACCTCCTTGCAGGGGTCCCTGTCAATGACCAGAGGCGCTTTTTGACTCCACATCTCAAAATTGAGCTGTGTCAACACTAGCCATCTTTATTCAGTATGTGACACATTGTAATGACACAATCAATGTTATTCACTTCACTTTTAATACATATATATTTGCGTTGACATAATAAATTGTTTACTGTCTTGAGACAGGAAATATTATATGAAAATTAGATGTTAATGTACAGTAGTATAAAGGACTGGTGTAGGCATGCCTTTTGAAGAAAAGTGTAAAAGTGTGTAGTTCTGTGATAAGCATATCCAGTAAGGCGTAAGGAGCTAGTGTTCGCAATCTTTAGCATCATATTATCTCTACATATTTTATTATTATTAGTAATAGTATTTACAACATACAATTATTTGTACACATATTATTATCTAGTTATTTATAAGGCACCACAGATTCCTTAGCGCCGGATACAGAAGCAAGTAACAAATAGATGAGGTTATACATATAGGTAGCACAGATGAGTGTGAGTAATGCTATGGGGACTCACACAGAGTGCAGCAAAAGACATGACAGGACGTACGAGGGAGTCAGACAGTAGACAGACATGGAACAATAGGTAGAGAGGACCCTGTCCTTGAGAGCTTACATTTTAGAGGAAGTGGTGAGGGATAGAAAGAACAATTGGGAGAAAATGGAGATGGCAGGCGAAGAACAAGAAGGTGATGGATGGTTAGGAGGTGGCAGGGTAGGCAAGCTTGACAAGGTGAGTCTTGAGTGAGCATTTGAAAGTATTGAATGTTGTGGGAGAGTGAGGCAGTGTAAGGTGTTCCAAAGGGCAGTGTGGCAGAAGTCTTGGAAGCGAGCATGGGAGGGGGTAATGCGAAGTGAGTTGGAATGAAGGTCAGAGGCAGTGTGGAGCAACAAGAACAGAGATGTAAGGGGAGAAGTATTGGTGAGGGCTTTGTAAGTGAGGGTAAGGAGCTTGAACTGAATTCTGAAATGGATAGGGAGCCAATGAAGGGATTTATTCAGAGGAGTAGCAGAAGATCCTAGCCATAGCATTGGATGGAGTAAAGGTTAGAAAAGTGAGATGCAGGAAGGCCAGTTAGAAAGTGGTTGCAATATTCGAGATGAGAAATGATGAGTGAATGGACCAGGATTTCAGTTGCTTCCTGAAAGAGGAAGGGATGTATTTTCATAATGTTACATTGGAGGGTGTCGAAGTCGTATAATTGGATGAACAAAAGTATATTGGTTGATTTTGTTTTATTGGCCGATTGCACTCAGTATGCCACGCTACACGTGGCATACGGCGATCGCATGGTAAAATACATACGTACACACTCGCATTACAACATTTAGTTATTTATGTAATTCATATTGGATCCATTACACAGTAATTTATGAGCAGATAGTATTTGGTTTATTATTAGTTTATATAATATGATTATATGTGCACTTCAGTGATATATATGGTTCAGATAATAGGAAAGGTGGCATGTCTAGTATCATATTAAAACCCTATTCATCAGCAGCTGTCCGGTGCAGTCGGTGAAGAGATCGCACATTGCATACTTTAGTTATTGATATTAGGGAATAAACCTTTGTATGATGCTGGCTATGAAATGCTCACATCCCCTGGAGAGACGACCCCCACCTTTGGATTCCTTAGATTGAATCAGTCTATGACCTGTTTAGCCTGGACACACCCAACGTCTGGACCTTAAGAAACAAGCTACGTCATCTCTATTGTTCACTCTGTAACACTGTACTGTATATATAATCATAGCTGCACCCCCACCAGCCTCAGTCTTCACTGATCACAGTATTCAAAGGTGAATCACTGTCCACTGGTGCCCGTGGTTAGCGCAGCGTAGCGCAAGCGGTATGTATTTATCTTTTGGTATTGGCTGTACTGTACTGTATCATAATATAATAATGTATTGAATTGTTGACTATTTACATCTGCTAAAATAAATCACTTTGTGCGTTAAAAAACACAATACAATCACCTATGCAATGCTTATTTGAAAATGATAGAATTACTTTAATAAGGGAGTGGCAGGATTTGATGAGAGACTGAATATCAAGGGTAAAGCTGAGGACTGAGTCTAGGGTGATTCCAAGGCAACGGGCTTGGATGACAGCATAGAAAGTTATGTTGTCTACCAAGAGGGAAATATTGGGGGGGATAGCATGTTGAGATGTTGAGTTTGAGGAAGCACTGTGAAATTCGGGTAGCTACAGCAGACCGACAGCTAGATACTTTGGATTGGATGAGGGAAAAAGTTCAGGGGAGGAAAGATAGATATGTGTATCATCAGCATAAGGTGGTATCAGGGATCAAATGATTGAATACATTCATAGTGAGGGGTGGTGTAGAGAGAGAAGAGCAGAGGACTGAGGACAGAGCCTTGGGGACTCCAATAGAAAGAGGAATAGAGGGAAAGTAAGAGTTGGGAGCAGAAATGCTAGAGAGGTAGAAGGCTAACCAGGAGATAGCTGTTTCGCAAAGACCTAGGGAGTAAAGTGTGGTAAAGAGACCAGAATGATTGACGGTGTTAAAAGTATATACACTATCTTTCCCATGTAATTCTTAAAGCGTCAAAACAAAGTTCTTACATAAAACACTGAAACAGTTGTTTACTAACATTGGATCTCGTTGCAAATTTGCACTAAACCCTAAGAACCAATCAGGCATATTTTTCCTTTATCTAACACTGTATTGAGACAAGCTAACTGCTAATTGATTTGTATACTATAATGCTCTATGCAGCCTCTTTTTCGGACTGTACATACACTACCATCAATATTAGGAATGTAATACATTATGATCATGCCATATGCAGTAACCCACCACAATTAAAATCTACTTTAGGAGATGTCAACCTCTGGATGAAATATATAAGATTGTATTTGGCACCATTTCAAAATAATTATTCTAATATGTATTAATCATATCTGGCCAAATTAAAATGTACTTGATGACCACAATACAATAGAGAGTCATATCTGATCAAATAAGGGCTCATTTTGGTGGCTAATTTATAAATGTAAAGATCATTCTTCTGGCTAATATATAAAAAAAATTATTTTCTGTTGGCTAGTACACAAGCCAGACTGATTTCTGCTTGTTAGTGTATCAATTTAAGTTATTTTTAGTGAGCAGTAAACAAACCTGAACACTCTTTGCCAATACTAAGCTAACCTAAGCACTTTCTGCTGACTAGTACAAAATCCTGATTACTAACTGGTGGTCAGAATATGAGGAAGAACCCTTTCTAGTGATCAATAATCAAAGCTAAACTATTTTCTGTTGGCTGTTATATAATTTTAAGAACATTTATTGTTTATTGTTGAAAGGTAAAACAATTCTAGTGCCTAGCATACAAAGGTAAATCCTGTCTAGTAACCAATATATAAAGCAGTGCCCTCAATGGAGACCTGTATACAAGGCAAACTATAATCATTACTAAAACACAGTTGTTGCTGTCAAGAGCAGTGATCACAGATGTATTCCACGACAAGATATTTCCCCTTCTGCTAGTTGCTCGGTTGCAATGGACACCTCCAAGCAGCCGAGTAAATTGTCCAAAGTGTGCTCACATAATCACACTACAGCCATATCACATTGCAAGGACTTGGCTCCTAGGGAGTCATTTGATTAGCTGTCTGGTCATTTATAGTGCTGGTAGCTCTACTACTCATTGCTCATTTTAGATGCAGTCTTTGTGGATTCCTTCGTGTTGCCTGTTTTGATTCCAGACTTTTAGTTAACCCAATCTCTGCCTGATTCTGGTTCTGATTCTTCGGATTGTCTCCTGCCCTGAACACTGCCTTGACAATGACTACTCTTTGGATTGCTACCTGCCCTGACTTTTGTCTGGACATTGATTACTCTCTGCCTAGCAGAGCATAGACTCTCTGTCTAGCAGTGGAACAGTGCATTTGTAATGAAAATAAGAAAGTAAAAAATAAAGCATAGAGCAGGTGCCTAGACAACTCACATACTTATGAATGGGATCACCACATACTTATGAATGGGATCACCAACCGAGCTCACCCGACACTACTACCGCCGCAGTGTGTATCACATAAGCAGTGAAAGTGAGATTTAACTTCCGAGCATTAGAACAGCACAGCTGGCTATCCAGAAGTCCGTACGCCGGCAATAGTATTAACTCTCCTGGTTGCCCAGGGAAAGTGTGATTTCGATAAGGCTATAATGTAGATTAACCACGCACTTGAAAAACTTGAAATGGCGTAATTAGTGTGGATAAATAAACAGTCTTGGTAAACAACATCCAAATTCACTAACGCATTTCATTGCAAAGTAACTTTATCAGAGGGAAAATATAATGTTAACTCTAGGCTGATACGAGCCTTATATACACATAAGTACTTCATCAATTAATCAATTACTTAATACACAATAGAGCTGGTGATTCATGACCACATAAAAAAACACAGAAGTGAACTCTAAGTGAAACCCTAAGGAGTGCCAAGCTAATAAGGACACAGAGCCATCGTGACAGTATTGATTGATATATAATGCGTAAGCAAACGATTACAACTGATGGAGGTAAAGTTTTACCAGAGACTATTGCACTAATTTTGATTATATGCATATATACTCATCAGAACTGTGTTTTTTTGCCCAAGGAGGATTAGGCTGATCGCTGAAATCGTATTATTAACAGCCATACACAATATTCAAAGTTATTTATATTCATACCATAATTATACTTTGTGGACACTGGATTGGATTCGTCACAGTTTATGGGTAGAATTTTTTATCATCTTTTTATCATTGTCCACTTTTTCTTTCTATTTTTTGTGACAGCTGTCTGATATGGATTTTATATTGTAGCGATAAGGAGGATTTTGTGTATGTTTTACCCTATTTGCCAATTCTAATTATAGCGCATTGTGTCATCATTATTACCCGTTAATGGTGCTTATCCATTTGATTGTGTTTTACTATACTTGTGTTGGATTTTGTTTTTTAGCTGGCCTATCTAGGTTTATCTATTTTTTATCATTATTTTTATGATATTCTATTGTTGCAGTAGCATGTTATTAATAAACAAGTTAACCCGTGCATGATACTCATGTATTCTAGTCAGATCAAGCTACTTAAGGTGTTAAAAAGGTTCTTGTCATGCATTTGGGGCTAGGCCAGGCCTCCTCAGGGGAAGAGCGTTACTTCCCAACGTAAGCGCCCTTTTTTAACGTGGTTTTGTCCACATGTCACCACCTCATCATTCTTCTCCATCACCTCATCCTTCATCTTCATCGCCACATCCTTAATCTCCATTGTCTTACTGTTTTAAAACCTCTCTATACACAACGTTTCTGCTAAACACCTTATCGCTGTGCTCAATCAGTCTTCCTTGAAGGGCAGTATTCATAACCAGCACTTACACATCACTGCTTCTCCGTACTCGTGAAAAAGAGACATACAATTGTCCATGACCAAACACAGGCTCTGGTAAATAAATACCACACGGTCAAGAGTTTGAGCCCTCAACTGGTAAATTTAGCCTATACTACCCCTCCCACGGGGGGAAGGGGGGATGATGGAAGTTAACTGACTTCACTATTATAATTTTTTTTGTCAAATAATGTCAGTATACCAAATTTCAGGTCAATTGGATGAGCCCTTTCTGAGAAAATAGTTTTTTCCACACACACACACTAACACACGCCGCCAGGCTTATATATATTTCAGATATTTTTTACATGGTGATTTGTGACAATTTTTCATTATTTAATTTTATTTATTAATCTATATATGATTAGTCTCTGAGGTTTTTAGCGCTGCAATCCATTTCTGTTTTTGTAGTGTTTCGTTCACAGGTGGTTTGCAGCCACCTTGTATATTGAAGCTGCTTGACCATTTGGCTATATAAGAGAAGTGTTTATATGATAGTTATTTCCTAGGGTGCCTTATCAAAGGTTTTCCTTTTTTGGACTCTTATCTAGGCATGGCTACAATGTCTACAATGTCCACTTATCCACATGTAATTTGACACTGCAGCTGTACTGTGTTGAGCTGGGGAACAAAAGCAAGGGCTATAAAAAGTACATGCTATAATCCACATTTTGTGAGAAACGAGGGACAGGCTGATTAAGGTGTTATCAAACTCATTTCGTCACAATCACCTTATATTGGTCTTTATCCTCCCCGTCTCCCCACACTTTGTAATGATCTGTCAAATGGGGTCCAGGGACTTATCTTATCTCACCTTTATTATTTATATGCTGGTAACTGCAGGCATTGTGTTTTGATTCACAGCAGTGGTTATATTACCTAATTTGTAACAAATATGGTATATAGCATGCAAGAATATGTAATAAATGCTGTTACATTTGCCTATTGTGTAAGAATATGAGAAATTGATTAATTGAATGTTTCTCATGCACATCTACCTGAGATTAAGAACAATGTTATTTACCAGAACTGAAAGAATCTGTAATTTAAGATTATAATGAACTAACTTATCTAGCTGACATAAACACCATTAATAGTTTAATTACATGGTTAATAATCCACTCAGAGGATGTTTGGAGTGTATTTCCGCCTCCTGATGTGTATAAGCAGGGGATGATTGGTATTTAAACCAATTATCATCCATTATCACTACATGCTCTATCCCTGAAGAAGCCCACTATACATGTGAAAAGTATTGCTAATCAACATTTATTTATCCTTATTTACATCCAAACATAGTCCACTAACAGTGAGTATGTCACACACCAGGCTCTCAGATCCTGTTACTTACCCCTTCACTGTCTTTCTAAGCTTTCCCTGTGGTCCACAGGCTCTGCTGGTCTCAGATCTCTCTGCAGGATGCTGCCCAGTCTGTCATCACACCAGAAATCCTTTCAAAATCAGTACAGGGGTGCTGCCTTCTTGGATTCAGTCAACTGCTCTCCTTCAGTCAATCAGAGTACTGCTTCAGCTCAGCTGACTGCAACTTCCAATTAGGGAATAGCAGTCTCCACTCCAGTATTTCTTCCAAAAACCAGTTCCTGAGCGCTGCCATCTTGGGTCAAGTCACCTGATCCCTCTCAGCTGCCAGAGTGCTGCTTTAGCTCAGCTTACAGCAGCTTCCACCCAGGTTATAGCAGCTAGTAAAAGGATTTCCTGCAGCACTAACCTGTTGCCAGTGTAACGTGGATTCTTCAGGCGCCAACCTGGTTCCCAGCAGTCTGCAGTCTTCTCAGTTATTTCCTGCTTAGACAGTGCAGTCTGCAATCTGGTTCCAGTCCGGTTCAACAATCCGGTTCCAGTCCGTTCCAGCATTTCCGCTGCCAGTCAATTTGAGCAATCCAGTTCCAGTCCGGTTCAACAATCCTGTTACAGACTGTTTCGGTTCTAGTCCGGTCCAGCAATCTAGTTCCTGTCCAGTCCAGCATTCTGGCTCCAGTCCGGTCCAGCATTCAAGTTTCAGCGCGGTCCAGTATTCTGGTTCCAGTCTGGTCTCCTTTGCTAAATTTGACCTCTATCTTGCTGTTCTTCACTACTTGCCAGTCTCCAGATTCTCTAGATTCCTAAATTCACAGCAGCCACCATCGTTACCAGTACTCTCTCTTCCATGCAAAGGAACCTAATCAAGCCACCCACTTTTCTGTACACAGTCACCAGTTCTGTTCCAGAGACACAACTCAGTCTGGGTACAGACAGATCCTCAGGAGTGACAGAGTTCCAGTGATCACCACTGCGCAGTTCAAAGTTCGTGACATGCCATAGGATATATTGCAAAGCAATCCGGCGAACAGAAGTGTCTCTCAATACTGGGAAGCGTAATATGTATTTAGGCCCCTTTACCATCACACTGTGCCCCTTCATCAGTTTCCCTTGTATTACACTGCCCCTTTCATCCACCGTTCAATTTCTTACCGGTTACTTGCCTTTCTTTCTTCTGTTTTCTTCTTCTCATATGCTGCTCCTCACTGAAAATATTGGGTATAATGATGTCATGCACGGCAGTGCGAACGGAGCAGGTAAGAGGGTGTCTGGTGCTGTACTGGTAACTATTCTTCTTTTTGCCTGCCGGTGGACGAGTTAGGGATGGCCTGCAGAGAGGAGCGCTTACTGCCCCCCCCCCCTTCCACATTGCTTACCCCGCTTTTCGCTGGCCATGGCACTGCTGTGGGATCTCCACTAAATGTTACTCCTTCACCTACTCCAGAACCTCTGCTCAGTAATCCTAATATTTCACCACTTTCTATTTCTCTGCCTCCTTCCTCTTCCCATCCTCCTGGACCTTCCACTTCTGATCCTCCTAGTCCTTCCCCTTCTCATTCTCCTGGTCCTTCTCATCCTTTCGCACACCCCTTGGCACACTCTGGCCACCCCCCTGGCTACCTCCCTGCCTACCCTCCCGGCTACTACCCTGGGTACTCCCTTGGCCCTTCATCACATCGTCGGTCACACCCTGCTGACTAAGAGAGTTCTGATGCTTCCTCCAAACCCTCAACATCATACAAAAGTTTCCGCATCCAAAAGTGGAAAAAATTGACAAAAAAATGATTGCTTTTTTTTTTTATGTTAAAAATTGACATTGTCTAATGAAAATAAAATTAGACATTTATTTGAAAATGTTTGCATTTTTTTAAAATATTATGCAGAATAGAAAAAGATAACGTATTGTTGTTTGTGAGTAAACTGTAAAATCAGTACACTGACTCAACATAACTTAAAACACTAATATCCAAAACACAACATTACTGTTTACTATACAAATGGCCCAGCAAAGTGTTTCCAAAGTCGCAAATGATGAGTATGATGAGTATTGTCAAATTGTTGGTAAGTGTAAACAAACACATACACAAGAATCTTCTCCCTCCCCCCCAAATTTTTTTTTACATTTGCAACATCCAAGGTACATTCTAAAGGAAAATCACTAATTTATTTGTTTAAAATTGCTTGACGCACAGGGACAAGAGTGTAATGTTAGCGTACACTTGAACTTTGAAAAGTGATAAGCATGGATACTTAGTTGTGGCCTTTCTTACAAATAAAGATATATTTAGGACTGTCTGTTCCTTATTGGAGTGGTCCATAAATACTGTGGTAATGGTTAATCCGATGCTTTTAATAAATTCCGAACTGTCTGCATGCTGGCACTTCCGTGTTACAGCGCAAAACAGAGAGACATTCAGCTTTGTGAGATTAAAGCGTATGACATACCACCGTATACACCCCACTTCTACCACTGTATATACTGTATATATAATGTAAGTGACTGGAATGTGATAGTGTTACAATGAAGGCAGTAGGAGAAGTGGCGGTATGACATACCACCGTATACACCCCCACTTCTACCACTGTATATACTGTATATATAATGTAAGTGACTGGAATCCTGAACGGCTGGAGACCGGCAGGATGCGAAGTCCCTGGATGGGTGAAGCGGCAGTCAAGTAGGTGCAGCGCACAGGTAGGTAGACCAGCAGGGAAACAAATACTCAGGAAGCAGTAGTATGTAGAACTGGACTCCTGGAGGACCCTGAAGAGAAGCGATGGTCTAGCTGAGAGGTAAGTAGTGAGGCGCAGATCCGATGCTGACAGGCGGGTAGAGACCAGCGGGAACACAGGAAAGCATGGAGAGCGGATCAGCTGTTGAAGGACGAGTAGAGCTGAGGAGTAGCAGCAGCAGGACTCTGCGGACACACGGAGGTAGCCAATAGCAACCAGCAGGTGCAGTAACGATGGGACACGGGAGAGCAGAGCTGAGCTGGAACTGATGATCACAGAGAGTAGCGGATAGCAATAGTAGTAGCAGTCTCGAGGAAACACGGGAGAGTTGAGATGAGCTGAAGACTGAAGCGCACAGAGGCAGCGGATAGGAATCAGCCAAACAGTCACGATGAAACACAGACGAGTTGCAGGTTGAAGACTGTAGTGCACGGAGGCAGCGGATAGGAATCAGCTAACAGTCACGATGATGCACAGGTGAGTTGATGTAGATTGAAGACTGTAGTGCACGGAGGCAGCGGATAGGAATCAGCTAACAGTCACAATGATGCACAGGTGAGTTGATGTAGATTGAAGACTGTAGTGCACGGAGGCAGCGGATAGGAATCAGCTAACAGTCACAATGATATATGGTAGAGTTGAAGTGGCTAGAAGACTGTAGTGCACGGAGGCAGCGGATAGGAATCCGCTAACAGTCACGATGATACACAGGAGGGTAGAAGTGGTATGGGAACCACAGGAGTAGAAGTGGTTTGGAAACCACAGAGGTAGAAGTGGTTTGGAAACTACAGGAATCAGCAGCGCTGAATACACGAGGAAACACAGGAACACCTTCAGAGACTCATGGGGAATGAGACTCCAAGATCAGGCAACGTGGTGTTGACCACAGGTGCTTAATATAGGGAGTGTTGCCTGATCTGCCAATTAAGTTAAAGGAACATGTACTGAAGAATTTGAAAGGGCTGCGCATGCGCAGACCCTCAGGATGGAGGACGGCCACGGTTCCTAAATGTCCGAGAAGAAGCACTCACAGTCCGGTGAGTGACAGTACCCCCCCTTTTAAAGGTGGGCACAGAACGCCTGGAACCGGGCTTGTCCGGATTTTTGGAATAAAACTTCTTCAGAAGAGCTGGAGCGTTAAGATCTTCAGCTTTGATCCATGAACGCTCTTCAGGACCAAAACCCTTCCAATGAACGAGGAAACGGAGAACTCCTCGCGAAATTTTTGCATCCAATACCTCAGTAATCTCGAAATCTTCCTCCTGATGAACTTGAACTGGCTGAGGTGCTGAAGGAGGAGTCGAGAAACGGTTGATGATGAGAGGTTTGAGCAAGGACACATGGAAGGCATTGGAAATCCGAAGATTCTTAGGGAGTAGAAGTTTAACACACACTGGATTGATTACTTGAATGATCCTATATGGACCAATAAAACGAGGAGCGAATTTCATAGATGGGACCTTCAAACGAATATTTTTGGTAGACAACCAGACACGATCTCCAATTTTTAGTGGTGGAATAGCCCGCCTCTTCTTATCTGCGAAAGACTTATATTTGTTAGATGTCTTCTTTAAACAGGTTTTGACCTGAGACCAGATATTTTTGAAGGTCTGACAAGCAGTCTCCACAGCAGGAACTTGGGTGGGAGGGAGGGCAGGAATTTCCGGAAAAGACGGATGGTGACCGTAGACCACAAAGAATGGAGTTTTGGATGATGACTCATGGTACATGTTGTTATGGGCGAATTCAGCCCAAGGAAGCAATTCTACCCAGTTGTCTTGATTGGCTGATGAGAACATCCTTATAAAGGTCTCGAGATCTTGATTGACCCGTTCAGTTTGTCCGTTAGATTGCGGATGGTAAGAAGATGAGAGTGCTAATCGTATGCCCAAGGTTTTACAAAGGGCCCGCCAGAATCTGGAAACGAATTGTACTCCTCTATCTGACACAATCTCAGACGGACATCCATGGATACGAAAGATTTCTTTAATGAAATGTTCAGCCAGAGTAGACGAGGAAGGCAAACCAGACAAAGGGACAAAATGAGCCATCTTCGAAAATCTGTCTACCACTACCCAAATAGTATTATAATTCTTACTAGGTGGCAAATCAGTAACGAAATCCATACTAATATGGGTCCAAGGCTTGGACGGAATGGGTAGTGGTCGCAGCAACCCTGCTGGAGTTCTGCGGGAGGATTTGAACTGAGAACATAAATCACAGGACGCAATAAACTCTTTGACGTCTCTCCTCATCGAAGGCCACCAGTAACTTCGAGAGAGAATCTCAAAGGTCTTGCGTTCACCGGCGTGTCCAGAAAAACGAGAGGCATGGAACCACGAAAGGATTTTCCTCCTCAGAGTAGGAGGCACGAGGGTCTTCCCAAATGGTAGCGTATTGGTGGATGAAGCAGCCAGCGAGATACATTTGGGGTCTAGAATAGCATGGTTGGGAACCTCTTCAACGTCAGAGGACGTCACAAAAGCTCGAGATAGAGCGTCAGCTTTTTTGTTCTTAGCAGCTGGTTTGAAGGTTATAATTAATTCAAAACGGGAAAAGAAAAGAGACCATCTTGCTTGACGAGGATTCAAGCATTGGGCAGATTGTAGATATGACAGGTTCTTATGATCCGTGAAAATCGTCACCGGATGGCGAGCTCCTTCCAATAAGTATCTCCACTCCTCTAATGCAGCTTTGATAGCCAGCAACTCCTTGTCCCCGATTGTATAATTTTTCTCTGCAGGCAGGAGACCCCGAGAGTAGAAGGCACAAGGATGGAATTTTTGTTGCTCCGAGCGTTGGGAGAGAATGGCTCCTAAGCCTACATTAGAGGCATCTACTTCTAGGAAGAAGGGAAGTGTCACATCAGGCTGTCGAAGAATGGGAGCAGAGGAGAAGGACTCTTTGAGAATTTGAAAGGCTTGGAGAGCCTCAGATGACCATTGCTTAGTATTAGCCCCTTTACGAGTCAGGGCCACAATAGGAGATGCAATGGATGAAAAGTCTTGAATGAAGCGTCTATAGTAATTGGCAAAACCTAAAAAACGCTGGATAGCACGAAGAGTAGTTGGCTGGGGCCAATGTAATACAGCATTCACCTTGTCTGGATCCATCTTCAAGCCAACTCCGGAAACTACATACCCCAAGAATGGAATCTGGGGCAACTCGAATGAACATTTTTCTAATTTACAGAACAATGAATTTTTCCGGAGTCTGGAGAGGACTTCTGCCACATGTTGGTGATGAGAAGGCAGGTCCTGTGAAAAGATCAATATGTCGTCCAGGTAGACAACGACACATACATATAATAAGTCCCGAAAGATCTCATTGATGAAGCCTTGGAAAACAGCGGGGGCATTGCACAACCCGAAAGGCATTACTAGATATTCATAATGCCCATCTCTGGTGTTGAACGCTGTCTTCCATTCGTCACCAGAACGGATTCTAATTAAATTGTAGGCACCACGAAGATCCAACTTGGTAAAGATCCGAGCTCCCTTGATGCGATCAAATAACTCAGTGATCAGCGGAATGGGATACCGATTCTTAATAGTAATGGCGTTGAGTCCACGAAAATCTATACAGGGGCGTAGTGATCCATCCTTCTTTTTAACGAAGAAGAACCCGGCTCCAGCGGGAGAGGTGGAAGGTCGAATAAACCCTCGCTGGAGATTCTCCTGTATATACTCAGATGTGGCTTGAGTTTCAGGTAACGAAAGTGGATAGACCCGACCCCTGGGAGGAGTCTTGCCAGGTAGAAGGTCGATCGGACAATCCCAAGAACGATGAGGAGGAAGACGTTCAGACTGAGCTTTATCAAACACATCGGCAAATGAAGCATACTGAGGAGGGAGTCCCGGTGAGGAAGAGGAGATGGAAGATTGCTGTACTTTAAGAGGAATGACTTGGGAAAGGCAACGATGATGACATTCAGCTCCCCAAGACGTAACTTGAGGAGTGCGCCAGTCAATCTGGGGAGAGTGACACTGAAGCCATGGAAGGCCTAAGACAATCGGACTTGTCGTAACTGGAAGAATTAAAAACGAGATTTCTTCATGGTGCAGCACACCAATCTGAAGTGTTACTGGAGACGTACTCTGGGTGATGAGACCATTGATGAGACGTGATCCATCTATAGCAGTCACAGTAATCGGTGTTTTTAAAGTAATCACTGGTAGGGACCATTGATTCACTAGGGATTTAGAAATGAAATTTCCTGCTGCTCCAGAATCAATCAATGCCTGTGACTCAAAGGATTTGGTAGCAACGGAAATCGTAACATCAAAAGCGCAGACTTTTAATTTCATAGAAGATGGAGAGGACTCCAGGGACCCTAACTTCACCTCTCCAGAACTAGTTAGGGCCTGGCATTTCCCGATTTCTTAGGGCAAGAACTGAGCATATGTGTGGAATCAGCACAATAGATACAGAGTCTATTCTTGACTCTTCATCTCCTCTCTTCTAAAGATAACTTGGAACGTCCTATCTCCATGGGAATCACAGAGGGTGAGGCTGGACGAAATTGAGGGGTTGAACGAAGAGGTGCTTTAACAGAAGTTGTTTTCTCGGATTCTCTTTCACGAAATCTCATGTCTACACAATGGCAAAGAGAGATCAAATCTTCTAGTGACGAAGGAAGCTCTTGGGTAGTCAGTGCATCTTTAATTTTGTCGGAGAGCCCCTGCCAGAAGGCGGCAATTAATGCTTCAGTGTTCCACTGAAGTTCAGAGGCTAAGATCCTAAATTGAATGACGTACTGGCCTACTGTATGAAAACCTTGTCGTAAACGAAGAATGCTGGAAGCAGCGGAGGTCACACGACCTGGTTCATTATACCTGATTCATGATTTATGATTCATGATTCATGATTCAATTCCTGATACATGATTCAGATCATGATTCACTGGCCCCCCCTCTCCCACCTTCGCTCCATTCTTAATGCGGCTGCCTGACTCCCCTTTCTCTCACGCCGCTCCGCCTCCCCTTACACTGGCTCCCCTTCCCCTACAGGATCATTTTCAAGCTCCTCACCACCACTTACAAAGCCCTCTCCCAGTCTACTGCCCCCTATATCTCCAACCTCCTCACCATTCACACCCCTGCCCGCTCCCTGCACTCGGTCAATGACTGTCGCCTCTCCTCCACTCTGATCACCTCTTCCCACTCCAGAATCCAAGACTTCTCCCGAGCTGCTTCCCTCCACTGGAACGACCTCCCTCGCTCCATCCGTCTCACCCAGTCTGTGCTCCTTCAAACGGGCACTCAAAACTCACCTGTTCCTCAAAGCCTACCAACAATCCACTTAACCCTTACCTTGTTGCACCTTCGCAAACATCCTTCTCTCGTTCTCCCCTCTCCACAAGCCCCGCCTTTCTCTCCCTTACTTTAATGGCTCCCTCCTGTGCCTGTTTGTCCACCCTCCCTTAGGATGTGAGCTCGTATGAGCAGGGTCCCTCTCCCCTCCTGTCTCCATACCTGTTCTTCTACTCCATCTTCGCTCATATGTTTGCCCGGAGTGCTGAAGTATTGGTATTTTTTTGTCTACTTTGTATGTCCCTGCTTTATGTATGTCCTGTTTTCCATACTGTACGGCGCAGCAGAGAACTGTGATGCCTTCCAAATCTATAATAATAATAATAATAATCATTTACATTTGTTGACTGAAACAGGGAAGAACCTGTGGTCATATCTTTTATCTTTCTCAAGCTTTGATTGATCACTTTTAAACATAGAGTAGGAATCACTTGTTAGAAGATGAAAGTTATTTAGCATAATGAAATGTAATTTTAAGCCAATATTGGCGATAAAAATTAATTTAAATATTCAAACTTTCCACTAAATGTTTTGATGGCACCAAAATATATATTTTTTGGAAAACAAAACATGCTAACAGTATGTAAATATAACAATGTGTCATACAAGCTTATAAAACTTCATAACTCTATGCAGTGTTTTAATAATATACATACAAAAGCTTGGAGTGGTAAGTGGAATACTGGTCTCTTACCTGTACACAAATACTGGATACATGAAGTCAGAGTCTTTCACCGATTTCTCTGCATCAACAATTTCTACCATAAGTCCTGCATTTTTACTCCACTCAACCTTGACATCAAGTGGTAACAGATTGCCTGGGAGAGATGTATTATTAATCATATTATGTGGGCTCATATATATATATATATATATATATATATATATATATATATATATATAATTTTGTGTTAAATAATACATAAATAATACATGTGTAATACAAATGCTCTTATACACGTACCAATTTGTCCATAAATTTCTCCTACTTCATAGTTGTTCATGACAGAGCAGCCTCGGTTGTCCACTAGAGTAAGTGTCTTCGTCAGTGGATATGTGATTCTCTTCATAGTGTTACCTCCATCAATTTCTCTCACATCTGCATAAGTCTTATACTCTCTATCCTCTAGGACATATTTGCAGGAGTTGATGAATGATGACTTTCCATGACCCAAAAAGCCAAAGAGTTGGATGAGAACGCGGATAAAACCCCTATTACCTTTGGAACATTTATCTAGACTGAAGTTAGTGATATATTCAGTCATTTTAGGAATTTCATCCATGTTTGATTGGTTTATACTGCGTTGGTTGCCGTGTTCTTCAGAGCTCACAGACAATGAGAAGGTGGAGAACAGGTAACGTCCTTTATAGACTACAATAGAACCAAAAGTGAAACTATTATTTAGTCTGTTATTTATAATTTGGTTCATTTACAGTAAAAGAGGAATAGAAAGAGAATGAATTGAAGTAATAGATATATATCCATCATTTGCATGTGCCTATGTGTGTGTATGAATGTGTGTATGTACACATGCCTGTGTATAATAAGATAAACATAACAGGGAGCACTCAAATTCCTGGAAACAGCAGCCAAATCACACCAAATGAGCTCCAACTTACTCACAAAATGCAAATATAAATAAATAAATACTGGTGGATCCTCAGACGCTGTAACCTCAATCTCCTGGAATGTATCACCATGTGAGGTTATTATCTCTTTTCTATGTGGGGCTGTTGCTAGATCTGGTTGTTTTGAAGATACAGAACAATATACAGAAGAGCACCAAAATATCTGTTTATAAATATATGTTGTGTATGCATTTTCCTGTGTGTATATCCATGTATATGCATGTGCACACAGGTGTCTTCAATGAATTCATATGCCTCTGTGTGTATGTGTACTCATGCAACTATATGTGTGTATTCATGTGTCTATGTGTTTACATTTGTCTACTACATGTGTGTATGATTGTCTGTGTGTGTTCATGCCTATGCCTATGTGAGTGTATATCTTTGTTTTGTGTTTCAAATGAAGCAGGCACACTTGGGGGGCTCTCCAGTTGCCTGGACATCCCCCAATTCACAGCTTGAAACTTAGCCCTGTGGCCTGTTCACCAGCGATTTAGTCATGTAAGAGTCAGCAGTCCCAGTACTGTCTGAGAAGTGCAATGACTGTTTCTGATTGGTGATTATTTCACAGACAACCACTGTTTCTCGTTCATCCAAGATGAAACTGTGTATTGGCCAAGTTGATGTCCATGTGATCACACAGAAGTGGACATTTTGGAGACAAGTGCAGCAAAGCAGAGGGAAACATGGGCTCAGCCACTAGCAGATGCATCCACTCCATACACATCAGTGCAAGGGCGCAGGGAGAGAATATTGTGCAGGCAGTGCAAGCCCTCCTTGGGTCCGAACCACACAGAGGCCACCCGGGAGGGCAGCCCCAGGATGAAGACCTGAGCCACCGAGCAGATGACCTGGGCGAACATGGTGACGTCACAGGCCATACCAGCGTGCCATTGGCTGTACTCTGACCGGCATTCAGGCAGCTCTTTTGGACGGAATACGCGCGGGTTCATAATTGTTACCAATGTAGGAAGAGCGAACTTTTCACTGAAGAGACTTCCGCTTAGCAACGTCTTGTTTGGCTCCTCCCCTAGCGACAGGGGATAGAGGCAGAGAAGCTGCTATGGCTCAGAGAGCGGAGGGAGAGTTCGTCCTGCACGGGAGGAAGGCAGCGCTCAGGTATGGAAACAGGGGGTGGGAGGACTGACAGATGGGGCGGCTGTTATCTACACAAGGCCATTATGCAGGAGGTCTCAGAAAATAATCCATAAATTGTAATTTGTAAATATATCAGCTGCCTATACCAGAAGCAGGCGATCAGGGGCTCTCTAGCTGTTGTAGAACCACAAGTTCCAGCATGCCCTGCCAGCCTCTTCCAGCTAGAGAGCCACCAGATGCCTGCTACTGGTATATAACACCCATTCTTCCCCTGTGACCCTTAATTGTCAGCTCTTGGGACAATGATCCCCATTGATTCCTAACTACAATGCAAGCCTTGTGTCTGGCTTTACCAACGCTAAATAAAACACCTGCAGCGCTAGCCTGATACGTCTGCCAGTCCGTATGCACTCACTACACAAGTGCCGCCCACTGGGGGTGACATCACTCCGTTGTAAATTATGTCCCAGGACCAGGGCCGTAACTAGGGCTGTGCAATAGGGGCGACCGCCCAGGGCGCAACGCTGAAGGGGGGCGAAATTTAGGAATATTTTAGGCTCATTTGGTGAAAATTGAGGGCTAGGGGGGCGGCATTTGTCTTTATTACCCCAGGCGCTAGAATTCTAAGTTACGGCTCTGCCCAGGACATTTAGTTGCTGATGTAAGTGGGACGTACGCCACTTTGCATAGCGTATCTTGCGACATTGCTCTGGAGAGGTGGGACGGGGAGTAAGTGCCAAAACCACATAAGTCTGCATAGGTGCATATGCATGCGCCAACTTTCGCATCATGCTCAGAGCAATGTCGCAAGAAACGCTACGCAAAGTTGGCGCATGCATATGCACCTATGCAGACTTATGTGGTTTTGGCACTTACTCCCCGTCCCACCTCTCCAGGTGGTGGCGTTCTAACGATAGCCGAGTACAGTGAAGGTGGGTTTACACAAATACTCCATGTGCATCCGTTCAGTGTAAGAGAATATAGTTATCCACCAACCTGTAATGTATACATGGAAGGTATCCGTGAGATCACTCAAATGGAGTCAGTAGAAATCAGGATTGATGATGAAATTGGACTGACACCCTAGGGCTGGAGACCCAATCTCTGGGAGCCAAACCGGCTCTGACCACCGAAACCTACCATGTGGGCCCGAGTGAGGCCCTCGGCAATGTGGAGCTGTCTGGTCGGTACTCTCGGATACGCCACAGCTTGGAGCAATGGCTAGGTGGGTGAATGTATAGGGTCTCACGATGATAATGAATGTCCGTCACTCACTGTAATGATTGCTGGAATCTTGAATTTTGAGCAAACAGCATTGGTGAAAAAAACTTTAGTCGGATGGAAGTAGATATTGATGCAAGATCAGCTAATAGGATAGAAATACCATAAAATTCAAATGTGTTTCATTACAATGTAACTTCTTCAGAGGGAAAAATTTAATATGATTTTACTGTACCCAGTCTGCGCTTGACTGTCCCTGTCCAGCCTTGGTATATGTCCGACTCTATATGAGCCCCATTGTTAGTCATATCCCCTAATGATTATGATCAGTTGATCAGCAAATAATTATTATGTACTGCTTAAAAATGATCAAATATTCAAATGAATTTTAACCCATGTACAGGTTAGATAGAGATTTTATATTGTAAGTGATAAAGGGGAAGCTCACTTTTCTGTAACATCCTTTTTCCAACTTGTCCCACATGTCTCCCCATGTAGCAAATAGGAGGCGGTCCCTCGCCCGGTACTCCTCCATTACCTGAGAACAGGAGCGCTCAGGACACATTTAGCTATGCATTTGCATATTTAAGCTTCTGGCAGCTCCTATCATGGCAAAAGAGGCCTAGGAAGTCTAGAATTAGATTTCTCCCCTGTTTTTACTAGAAAAGTAAACGTTCCCTTTAAATTCATCTCCAAAGACAATAATCTGGTCTCCAAAATAAAATACAACAGAACTTGGCAAGCAAACATGCCAACTATTGTTTATTTGTTTGTATTCATTATGTTTAAGGTGGGAGACGGTAGTGCAAACAGATTGTAAGTAAACATAAAGGATGACTAGTATGGTGCTGCTGCACATATTGTTTTAAAGGAGTTCACCAGTTAATGTAAATATCCCCCCAAAACCTTTAAGAAGGCTTAACAATGGTCATTTGATTTTGTTGTATGTGCACTTACCTATCCAGGTACCTAGCTCTACAGACACGATACACTGTGCACTTTTCTGCTCCATAGTTGCCAGGTATGCGGTGCGTTCCCGTGAAGGGTTCGTGACACTCTAGTGCACTGTAATGTGTTTTATTTTATAACACATTATAATGTTAAGTTGAACTTTAATGTGCCATGCAATAGTGCACATCAGGATGTATGTGAGGTAGAATACCATCATAGGAATGTGGGTGTGAATGAGGGAGAGATGTGAAAAAATAAATTATAAACTGATAAAACATTCAGAGTGATTGAGACTCATCCGAGCTGTTGAGCTTGTCATGGCTGTAGAAGAGAAAAGATGGTAAAACAAATAGAAACTGCATTGGTCAAGTCATGAAAGGATTGGTTTTTGTATACAGTAAAACAGAAAAGGGGGAACCAACACCCCCCAAGGTCAGTAAAATTAAAAACTGTTCTCCATTCCACATTTGGCAGCAAAATGTTGTATGTTTCGCTAGCAGAATTTGTTTCCTATCTACCCCAACCACAACACAGATTACAATGATTTGTCCATCATTATCCCAGCTCTATTCTTACTCTATTAATTCAGTGCAATGTGAATGTACAAATACAGTGTGCAATGTCACAGCAAAACTTAAAGATTGTTTTGCGAGACGTGCACACCTCTTCTAAATGGCCTGTTCGGTTGCAACACTTGATTTAAACAAAATTTTGAAAAATGATTCTGCTTATCTCTATTTAATCCCTAGACAATTTTCAGTGTTCACAGATCATATATTTATTTCATCAACAATTATCTTATGTTAGGCATTGGGTGAGAATTAGGTCCTCACTGATAGGTGAATAGACAAAAAGCATGTTCTAGATCCAGCAGAATATAAAAGTAATGTATGAAACATAAAAATAAAGGCCCACAATGCTCTCACTCTTTTATGTGACCACCATTCTTGCTCATAGTTCCCACTGTCCACTTTTTGAAATTTGCATGCCAGCAAAAGTAAAAGCATCAATTCAAAGTGCTACTATAACTTTCAGACAGCCTCCTTAATTAATTGCAACTTTTTATTTTTTCTCCTAAAATACTGCTTAACGCCACATTTATATTTTTGGACAGATTTTTGTACATGCTTTTGGAAACAACAACACAATAAAATAGCTTAAGACACGCAACAACATGAGATACAAACATCATTATCACTCACACATTTTCACCTATAACACCAAGGAGAAAGTATCCCTGAGCTGGGAAATAATTGATTACATTATAGTACATTTTTATTATACAAATCCAGGAAATAGGCAAGCTCTTGGACAACCCAACAAAATATGCCTCGGCTAAGATAGGTGGTTGTAGTGTGGGAGCGCTTCACTAATCAGCACTCTCTGATAGACAGGGCAGAGTGATTTTTCCAGTTCAGATAAATAGCGTTCCTTGCATAAAATAACAGAAATCTGAAAATAATGCTTTATATACCACAAAATCATGAACTCACGTCCAGCATAGAAACATGTGCGGCAAGCCAAACTTAATGTGCTTACATTTAAGTATGGACTACCAATACGACATGAAATGGTAACTTAATCCAATGCAACAAAAAATAGATTCTAATTTATAACATAATAATGTGTCTCATTATAATCATTATGTTAGGTGAAAAATACACTGTAAACAAGTACCATATCTGAGGCTGATACTAGATTCAGTATAAATACCCACCACTTCGTCCCAGTCCTCCCAGTCAAAATAGGAATGTCCTGCTTCTATTTGTCACAATGGTGCTGGATCAGGAATGACTCAGGGTGTATGAGGCAGTGTTCCCTCTAAACTGAGCAATCTGGAAATGATAGAGTTAAACCTGTATCTTAAGCTGGGTACACACTACACAGTTTTCATCCAATAATCGACTAAATCAGCCCACATACGACCGCTCGATTAAAAGTCGGGTCAGTGTGTGCAGTGACACGATGGTCGAAAGTCTGCCCAAATGGACGATTGTCGCCTCATTTGGTTGATCGTACCGTTTAATATTTTCATTCCAATCTCGTTTTCCCTTGTGTAGTGTGTATAAACTTCCGACCGATCCACAACAGTGAGTACGAAATTACAGTCATTGCTCACGACAACATGGCTGTAAAAAGTCGCTAAAGGGACGTCCGCTCTTCCCTTTATCGTCCTAAACAAGGCTAGTGTGTATGCAGTCCATGGACCGAGCGATCGGACCATCGATCACATGTAAAATCCACAATACAGTAACATTGTGGTGGAAATAACAGAGAACTTAGATGGAATTACCACACAATACCTTGTGAATGAACCTGGTTTTTGAGTGTTTTACTTATTAAGTAGAGATCTGCAAAGCAAAATAACATATGTGTCCATATAATATTCATTTAACATTAAATCTAATAAGTTGGTTCTGTTGACAGAATTTTTGACATGTTCACTCAAATCTCCATTCCTGAAGTAAGATATTCTGGGTCGCTCTATATCATACATGACAACTTTTGAGATCTCCGTTCTGGGAGGGGAGATCTCGCTGGCGGGGTTTTTTGAGGGGCGTGGCCAAGTGGGACACACAACTTCATGATGTATGTAACAGCCTAGATTACAGCATTAGAATAGCCGACCCCTACCTGTGGTACCGCAGACTACTTATTTGTTCTTTCCAGCTGTCCCCTGCTGTACGCACTTTTAAAGCAATGCATGCCTGCTCCTACTTGATCTGTTTTAAAAGATGTAATACCCAAGCTCTAATTCCTTTGCTTGTAAATTCTGCTTACAATTCTACGACTATGTGCCAGTTCTTACTCTGTTTATTGTCTTTGCAATTCTCAGCAGAAGCCGAGGAATAAGAAATCACCTGAGCTGCCTCTCGCAGAAATCAGATTCTCTAAGCGATTTCTCAACTTTACAATATGACGCCAAGCACAGCCAGGCACTGAAGTGAGTAACTTCTGGTTCACTGTGTGTTTATTTTACTCTATGCACATTTACTAATGTCTGCTAAGATCTAGGTTCCATTGCCTCTGCAATGGAAAAGTTGCTTGTTGATTAAGTGTTTATATTTGAGTACTGTGAATAGGATAATTGCTTGCACAGCAATTATAGTTGCATTGATAATGTTGATTAAGTAAATAAGTAATAAGTATTTTATTGCAATATTAACTTTGCATGATGTGCCTGCTAAACACCATGCAGTAGTCATACCGGCAAGTCTCCTTCTGCTTTCATTGTAAAATTATCTCATTCCATTCACTTGCATTGTCCATACAGCCACTTCTAAATTCCCACTTCATCTACTGGTTTGGATTGTATACCATCAAAGACAAACTGAAGGGGGGTTTTCTATTGCTTGGAAACCCTCCTCCAAGCCTGGGGCACTGTATAATTGAGGTAGCTGGACTCTGCTCCTGCTTCACACAGCTCTGCTTGAAAATAGAGAGCTGCGTGCACCTAACAGTAGTGCACGCAGCATTGCCCATGTATATCATGGGGATAGAAAGAGTTGGAGAGCAGCCAAGCACTGTTTAAGATTATAGCCACGCCCCCATGCATGCTGGTCACGCCCACTGGCGGCACGGTGTGGAAACTCCCCCTCTACAAATCCTGCGTTTGCCCCTGACTATTGCAGTTTTACAGGTGTCAGTGTACAATGTTATGAAAGTAGTAAAAATACATATTCATCTTGTGGCTACATCTTGTTCTAGGGCTACGTCCAGACAAATGTTGTTTTCAGATTTTTGAAAATACCATAAGCGTCATATTGTCTCCTGTTACGGGAACATAGAAAATGAAACAGTTTTAAAAAATTCCCATTGATATGTGTTACTTGTAGATTCCTTTTAAATGTAAGTATAGGCTCTTTACAAGCCTATTAGGAATGTCAATTTTTCAGGTAAACATAAAAACTTCTGAATAATATGTCCTGCAGTGCCATCACATCCAGCAAATGTAGGGTTCTGCAGCTATTCTGAAAATTTTTATTTTGTAATGTATTTTTTCATGGATATAAAAAGTAACCATTGATTTAGTTAGTTATTGTGGAACTAATCCCAAGGGTGTAATTATAGCTCTAGAAGCTATAGAATCTTATGCAACTACTATAATGCCCAGTAGCATAAGAAGCCCTAATCCCAGACATGTGTCTCTAAGGCCCCCTCAGTGTGGCTATTGACGATAAAAGAAATGTATAAAGTTGATGCAGTTTGGCAAAGATGTTGTCAGGGTGTTGCGTTGATTGTTATTTTGGGATGGAGCAGTACTCTTTTGCTGTGGTGCTTAACATTTCTTTTAGCTGGGTCACCAAGTTGTCACTGTGCCATTGTTCTGGGGTCCTAAGGGGTAAATGTATCAATCTGTGTTTTTGTTTTGCCATTGAGATTTAAAATTGCAATTTTATTAAAGGCAAAACCCAGGAGGTTTTGCCTTTAATAAAGTTGTCGCTTTACATCCCAAATGCAAAATCACTGTAAATCATCAATTTTACAAAACCGTTGGCTAATACATTTAACCCCAATTGTCAGTCTGCCATTGTTCTGGGAACCTAAGTGTTAGTGTGTCATTGTTCTTGGGACCTAAGCGTCAGTGTGTTATTTTTCTGAGAACCTGTCTATGTGTCCATGAGCCATTATTCTGGGAACCTATGTGTCCATGTGCCATTGTTTTGGGAATGTCAATATCTGTGTGCCATTGTTCTGGGATGTCAAGTGTCAGTGTACCATTGATTGGGGACCCCAAGTCTCACTGTACCACTGTTCTGGGAATCTATATGTCAGTGTGTCATTGTTCTGGGACACTAAGTGTCATTGTACCACTGATTTGGGCCTGCAAGTGTCATTGTGCCATTGTAATAGGACTCCAAGTGTCAGTGTACCATTATTTTAGGTTTCCAAATGTCATTGCGCCATTGCTCTAGAACTCCAAATGTCAATGTGTCATTGTTCTAGTACCCCAAGTGTCAATGTGCCATTGTTATGGACCCAAGTGTCCTTGTAGTATTTTTTGGGGATCAGAAGTGTAAGTGTTCATTGTTCTGGAATCCGAAATGTCAAAAAATGATAGTGGTAATAAAGCTTTCTAAAAATGAATAGACTAGACCAATGTCTGTAATAAAATAATAAAATGTTATTAAAAATAACTAAATATAAAAACAAACACACTTATTCCTATCACACTGCAGTGCTAATATCTATGACGTAATATTTATGACTACAACTAGTCAAATAATATTATTATTTAAGTAAACAATGTATACGGCCAAAGGTGCCAGAAATCAAGTCCACAGTTTCTAGGGATAATGGAACCAGTGGTCCCTCAAACTACTGGTATTGAATTCTCTTTAGGAGCAGTAAGTCTCAAATTGCCATAGAAGTAGTAAATCTCCTATAGATTCCAACAAATGGTTCAGCTGTATGTAATTGGCTTTAAGCACATCCAACTCTATGTGGAAGCTAAATGTCCCAGCTGACTCTCATAGAACAGAATTAGTCACAATTAAGCACTCCAGACAGAATAGGCTTAGCAAAATGTACTTGCAGAATATGTTGATGCCTGTAACCCAGTCGTCTCTGAGATGCTGTTCTCTTTTGTGGATCAAATTCCAGTAAAACGTTTTACTCCATAGAAGTGTGTGGTCCCTTGCAACTTGATTAAAAACTGTTTTAAGGCATCCATTGTGTATTGTATAGATACATTTTTAGACATAAATAGACAAAACAATTACAGGCTATTCTCAACACTTGTGTTTTGGGAATAACCCATTACAGACAGGTCTAAAACATTTTTAGAAATGATAGCGTAGAAGAGAGTTGAATAGGTCCCCAAAATGCAGAAACTATATTTATGTATTTTTAATAAAATATTGTTATTGTATTTATATCACAGACATAGGTCTCATATTTATTCCTTTTTAGAAATCAATATTAGCACTGTCATTTTTTGTTAATTATATACAATTTTCTCTTGGGTGGTAGCAGCCTTTTATGACAGTCACTTGCCAATTAAAAATTAAGCACCTTTAAATGTTTTTTTCTGTTTTTTTATCTACTTAGTTTGGGCATCTCTGCTCTTTGTGTTAGGAAGTGTAATGATACTGACTGAAAGTTGCTGGGAATGTCTTGGTCAAGTAGTGGCCCATTTAAAATTTTGCTGTGGTGGCCATAACTTTGTAGTTACACCCATGACCAAACCCCCAAAAATCTAAATATGTTATAAACATACTTGCCTACTTTGGAGATCTCCCATCTGGGAAGGGAGATCTGCATGCAGCTTCCTGGGGGTGTGGCTACGCGGAACACATACTTAGACCCCACCCCTCTGTCAAATCCCACCAATTTAGTCCAATTACAGCAGAGGGGCGAGGCCAGTGCCCCCTCCCACTTCACCAGCAAAGAGGTCAGGATATGGGAGGTTGCCCTACTGTCTCGAGAGTCCGGCAAAACTCCCAAAAATTTTGGGATTCAACTGTATTGTCTTGCCTTAGCTTACATGTCAGAACTGATATAGATAATCAGAAGTTACATCTTACATGCTGCTGAGTGCTGACGCAGTACTGTGGAAGTCTGATTGACATCCTTAGTCTATGGGGGTCATTTGCAGCCTCAGAGTGCATTTGGTTATGTGCAAATACACCTATTTGCTTAGCACATGAATAGATGCCCACCCACATTCCACCTGCCCTGTACAAAAAGCTCCGTGCAACCTTTTGCAGAGTAATAGGTGCACATGGATATGCATATGGTGAAGAGAGTAAAACATTGACCTCATAGCCCTGCCTGCTAGCACTTTAGGGCCACCCCCTTCATTAAATACAACTTTCAACCTGTATTGTAAGTTCCTGGAAATCCACTTTCGTGCAAACTGCAGCTGGAAGTTGGAAAATCTAGGGATAAAGATGATTTTCCAACACCTCTGAATTCAGGTCTTTTTTCAGCGAGTAAAAGCCACTACGGCAGGAGCGGATTGGGAATGTAGGATGGCCATGTAAGATATTGTGAAAGTGGCCTCCTGTTGTAAACAAAACTACATTTTACAAATTTGCCAAAATGACAGGAGGTAGAGGAAGCTAAATCCCACTGCTGCTGTAGTGGGGGAGGGGGTCCACTGGCCCAAGAAGAGGGAGGGGAATAAAAAGGAATGGAGAGTAAAGTAATTGATCAGGGTTGGCCCACGCTCAGGGCCATCTTAACAACATTATGGGCCCCCGGGTAAAGCAGTGCACCGGGGTCCCTATATATATATATATATATATAGATATAGATATAGATATAGATATAGATATAGATATATAGATGTATAGAGATACAGATATAGATATATAGAGATACAGATAGATAGATGTACTTGCTCAGTGACCCTTGAAGGTTTTTTTTGCAGGTTTTTTCTTTTGCAGGATTATTTATTCTAATTAAGAGCCCTGTCTATGGGGCCCTCTTGCCCGTGGGGCCCCCGGGCACCTGCCCATCGTGCCCAATGGAAAAGATGGTCCTGCCCACACTGTACATACAATAAGTTGACTAGTCCCTGGGGAGGGGTCAGCCACCAGGAATCACACCAACGCCAGGGCTTGGCTTACAAGACCGGGGCCCTAGACTCTCCACCCATCTTACTAGCTTAAAAACAGGAAACCCCTCCATAAATTCTCCTTCTCCACCTTCCTGCCAGCCCATTTAAATAATCTTAACCTACAAAATTAGTGTGTCTAATCAACTGTTAGCAAAGTACGTCCCAACCCACTCAATACCCCTGATCTGCCGAAGTTTTTGCACACTTGCACATGCAGGGCCGAAAATCCATGCGTCTACACGTGAACAATGATGCATTTGCTCAAAAGGAGGCATGGGACATCACAGAGCAGCATTTGCACTTTCACAATTAACCCTTTACATGTGCTACAGCAGATTGTTTTCTTAGTTTGTCTGTTTAAACCAGGATTACACAAGACATTTTCTGTCCTGAGATTGTGTGAGATAAATTACATTAGACAAATGTCATGCTTTATAGCCAATGGATTGCATGTGTAGCAAGTTCCATTGTGAACCATTAGTTACACATCTTTGTGGAAACTTCTGACACAGAGATAAGATATGTATTATATTTGTTGAATGGGGTCAGGGATGGACATGAAAGTAATTAAGAACAACAGGCATAAGCTCGGTTCTTATGGAAACAGATAACTGTCACTATAAGCCCTGTTCCCACTTATGATGCTGCTAATTACTTTGATGTCCTGTAAATGTAGTACACTGCTGAAATCTCCCGGTCAGGAATTCTCAACAATATACAGAGCTCTGGAAAATATTACGTTGTGCGTTTCCTCCCACAGTGAGAACTCTCATATAATGTCTTCTATAACGTTAGCCGTACATACCTGCCAACCAGGATAAATTAGGCAACACCCTAGTCTGCCTAAAATAAAATCTGCCCTTGCCATTTTCATTTTTTTACTTTGACATGCATTGATAAATTTGTCATACCTGAAGTTTAAAAACATTTTATTATTTGATTTTTATTTTGTTTTAAGTACAAAACAAAATATATGGGGTTACCTAATCCTGGTTAGTAAAATCACATGAGATTATGTGCTCCTGGCTTTTCGTATACATTAACCCAGTGGATCCCAAAGTTTTTCATTTCAAGGCACCCTTAGGGTCTCCATAATCTTTTCAAGGCACCCCTAAGCCAAAATAATCACCAAGTAGTCCCCCGCCTTGCTTACCATTGGCCCTGGTGGAGGCACCCTTCTGAGATCTCCGAGGCACCGTAGGGAGCCTAGGCGCACAGTTTGGGAACCACTGCTTAACCTTGTAAAGCTAATACTGCAGCTTTCATATGCTCATAAGTCATAACGGTGGCCACTCACGGACCGATCCTACTGCTCGACCTAAGTCTACTGACAGGATCATTGTTCAATTTGTCTCAAATGTTGGTGGCCAGATTAGACTAGATCTAGCCATTCAGTGCTTGGACTGAGTGTCTGAATCACTTCCAGTTTCATTATGGCCTACTAGTGCAGTTGGAAGATGACCACCAAGCAGGCCGATAGAAGTCATCTTCCAACTGCTTTTTATGCAACACTCAATTCAGGTACCACAGTCATTTTCGGACTTTATGTGCTGTGGTAATTCAGCACGTGGTCAGCTTTATTTTGTTGATGGCACACAATTTAGTTTAGAGGAGTGTTTTGTCAGAATTTGCCCACACCACATTCCAGATGCAGCACATCATGAGATAAGTGCTCAGAAAATCATCCAGTGTTTGCAACCAACAAACAACTAACCCTGCCGCTTGTGCGAACAGCGTAGCTGTGCAGGCACCGGGTTCAATGATCCCAACACCTGCATTATATTCCGAGCTGTTTACATCCTGCTCGGTGTAACACTGTGAGCAAGTACTATAAAATACTCCCCTGAATGAGTCCTACAAGTGGACTTGATAAATGTTATTTAAACTGTTATTGACCATAACAATATATAAAGTAGCAACAGAAAGTCTATGCAAAAATTGCATCAGCACTAAAGCATATGCTAAAGCAGCGTAGGTATATTTTGTTTTTTTCTTATAAATTAAATAAAGTAACGTAAAATAGACTCGATAAAGACAACTTTTATAAAATAAAGAATTACACCAGATTTAGTAGTGAACTAATCATTAAACATTAAATTTAAATGAACTATCAAATATTTGTAAACCTTTCTACATAGTGCTGCTGTACATTAGCTATCGGACAAACTTTAGTTTCATAGAAAGCAGCATAAAAAGTAGGTTAACTTTCTTTAGCCAAAATCTAGATCACATCTATAAATCAACATTAAAGCCTAGTTTTAATTGCTAGTACAGAATGCAAAATATGATAATAAGTTGTCACCTATAGGTTACAAACTGCTGGTATTGATGCAGTAAAATAGGTTTGATTCTGTATGTAGATCCATAACATGTATCAATTCATTGTTTAACTTGAGTACATCTGCATGGTAGCCAGTTCAAATTTACTATTGCCCCCTGTATTCTAGAACCAGCCAATCAAGGATTATGTATATCTTTCGCTCCCACAGACGACTGACTGCAGAAGAAACCAGAAGGTGGGCTCGGTCATTCGATCTACTGTTGTCTCACAAATGTAAGTACACAGATGACCTTGATTAAACTTAAATGAAAGACTGAATTAGCAAAATATGCATATCCCTGAATGAATGGCACATTGGAACATAGGATGCACGAAGGCATTAAAAATATTACTAATCCTTCTAAAATTACCTATTCACACACATTTTAATAAACTGAATACCTTTGAAATTTCAAATGAACTTGTTGCTGTACATTGTAATGGACTTAGGGTAATGATCTTGCATATTTTAATGTTGATGTTATGATGCGCTCCTCCTCTGCCTCCCCTCTCTGCCTTGCCCTACACTGGCTGCCTTTCCCCTGCAGAATCCTCTTTAAACTCCTCACCCTCACCTACAAGGCTCTCTCCAAGTCTACTGCCCCTTACATCTCCAACCTTCTCTCCATTCACACTCCTGCCCGCTCCCTGCGCTCGTACAATGACCATTGCCTCTCCTCCACACTGATCACCTTATCCCATGCCAGAATTCAAAACTTCTCCCGTGCTGCCCCCCTCCACTGGAACGACCTCCCTCGCTCCATCCATCTGTCCCCTAATCTGAGCACCTTCAAACAGGCACTCAAAACCTACCAGCCATCCACCTAACCTTCTCCATCCTTTTCTCCTCCTCCCTCTTTCCTGTTCGCGCTCCTCTTGTGCTTGTTACCCTTAAATAACTCCTCTTATGAGTGCTGTCGGTTTCCCCTCCTTTTAGTATGTAAGCTCTTACAAGCAGGATCCTCTTCCTTTCTGTCTCAATTCCATTACTTCTTCTCCAATGTCACTGTACTTGCTATGCTTGGAGGTTTTGGAGTCTTGGTTCTACTCATCTTGTTCTGTTCTGTTGTATCCTGTATGGGCCACTGTTCAAATTTTTGTATTTTGTACAGCGCTACAGAAACCTTGTAGCGCCATTTAAATAATAATAATTATAATAATAATAATAATAATAATAATATTAATATATTTCTGTGAATTGCACTTAATCTGGGAAGATGGTGTTTGTGTACACTGTGTTTGTCCAGCTAGAGTGATATTTTTGGTTTGTTGTAATGAACATGGTGTTATGTTATCGCTGTGTACTTTGTATTACAATGAACTTGGGTGATAGTCTTGTGTATTGTATGGGTTAAAAATTGAAGGTGCCAGACAAAGAGGAGAAAACGCTTCCAATATATCAAGTGTTTTTAATAACAAGTTAAAGTTGGAAGAAATATAAAGTTATACTCACAATACAGTGTTTTAATAATAACAATTAAAGCAATGAAAATCAGGTTGCTCCCCACTACATCAAACAGTGTATCACATGCGACCAAGATGCAAGTGTATCCTTAATAACACATTTCTAGGATTACCTCTCCTGCAGGATTTAGCAACACTAATTGACCTGAATGATGGTGACACACTGGGCTTGTTCAGACATCAATCTTCTCAGCTGGCGGGGCTGTGGACATTTAATCTGTATATTCAGAGACTACTGAAATTACATAGAGGTGTGCAGGTAAATCTGTGATGTCTTGGTACCGTAGTTCCCGATTATGAGAGCAGCTGGACATCACGGTGATATCCGGTGGCTCATTGTCCAAATTGAATTTCTCCCTTTAAATCATATTTTTCCCTAATCTGAGCACCTTCAAACAGGCACTTGTATTAGGTATTTCATGCTTTGCCTTGGATTAAGGTGTGGAACTCCCCAGAGGAGTTAGTTCAATTATAATTTGTGGATAAAGTGGATATTGCTAGTCATCATCAGCATCATTTATTTATATAGCGCCACTAATTCCGTGGCGCTGTACAGAGAACTCCCTCACATCAGTCCCTGCCCCAATACAGCTTACAGTCTAAACTCACTAACATAAACACACACAGAGACTAGGGTCAATTTTGATAGCAGCCAATTAACCTATAGCATGTGAGGCAGGAGTGCTAACCCTGCCCCAAGCAACACTGCTGCTTGTATTCAGAATACACATTGTAGATCTGACAAAGCCTTCAAATTTAAAAATAAACACTTTCCTAAGAAGTTATGGAGCTTTCGGTAAAACAAGCGGAGTGCCAATCCTCATTGCAGCACAGGTTACTTCCCCTGGCAGTAGGAGATAGACCACACAGGGAGATATGTGCTTGTGAAGAGCCTTATACCTAACAGCTTGCTTACAAATCCTTCTATTTACTTACACAGGTCAGTTTACAATTTTACATAAGAATGGCAGAAATTGGAGACTTTCAGGAAGGCTCCTTCCTGGTGAGAGTAGATTTAAATATCTCCATGGATCCTCCTCTTGATGCTTCCAGCAGTAGATGAGAACTCTGACTTATAGATATTTGGTGCTTACCACACATAACTGATAGGGATTCCATCTTCTTTTCCCATGTTTATCAGGTTTACACAAACATTGAATACAGTTTTGTAAAACATCCTCCCTTGCATTTAGTTTTGGATGTAACTATTGGTCCCATGGAATGGTCAGATCATGCACCTGTGCACTTACACATTTACCTGTCGTCTCCTCTAAAAGGGCAATGGATGTGACATTTAAATCCATCAGTATTAAGGGATCCGCTTGTCAAGTCCTAGATACAGAAACGTTATAGCTCTTTCTAAAATATAATCGGTGGTAGTCAGTTTCACAATGACTACAATAACGACAAGGACACCTACTTAAAAATCACGATGAGCATCAAGGCGACAGTCAATAAATATCTACATACCATTATTTAGATGAGCTGTCTCTCCAGCAGCAGTTATACCCTTCAGCTGTAAATTGCGAATAGTCAAAATCCGGCCACTGCTTACCTCGTCATTTACACTGGTCACAGTGTGGATCCGACTCCTCTCAGGGGCAAACGCAGGATTTGTAGAGAGGGGTTTCCACACCACGCCACCAGTGGGCATGACTAGCATGCTTGGGGCCGTGGCTATAATATTAGACAGGTCTTGGCTGCTCTCCAACTCTTCCTACCCCAATAATATACATGGGCAATGCTGCGTGCACTACTGTTAGGTGCACACAGCTCTCACTTTTCAAGCAGAGCCGTGTGAAGCGGGGGCAGGGTCCAGCTACCTCAATTATACAGTGCCCCAGGCTTGGAGAGGGGATTCCGGGCATTAGGAAACCCCCCCTCGGTTTGCCTATGCCTCTATATTGTATTCTAGCGCTGGGTCCACCCATTGCCACCTTAAAAGCGTCAATCGTACTGTGATCACAGTAAATTACGAGGTTAGTAGTGGCCGGATTTTCTCTATTCGCAATTTACAGCTGACAGGTATATCTGCTGCTGGAGAGACAATTCATCTAAATGGTATGTAGATGTTTATTGACTGTCGTCTTGATGTTCATCAATTTAAATTTTGCTATTGTGGAACTACATGTCCCAGAAAGCACTGGCAGCCACAGACGGGAAGGGAATACTGGTGCTTGTGGTTCAATAAGCGCATCTTGATGTAGCTGAATATTTACACTGTATTTTGAGATACAATTAAAACTACACATGATTCTACAGCTGTAGGTTAGCGTCTTTATTCAAAACACAATACTACGGCCTACTCTATATAAGACCCGTAATATCTGGGAATTTCTTAGTTTTGCCCCCTCCTCCCAACTAGCAGAAGAGTGAGGATCCCAGGACTACCATCAACGCCAAGATGTTTCCCCCCATTTTAAATTCTTCATGCAAGTTCTTCAAGAACTCACATTTTTTTTAAAAAAATTGTGAGTTATAATGCACCATATGATGGTAATATATGAATAAAATCCCATAATCCCATCTGTATAAATGGTGAGTACTAATTGCTTATAATTGGTGTTTTCTGATTTCTTCACTTCAATAAACAATAACAAAACATGTGTCACACTCCGGTCCCGCATACAGGTGCCTATCTCGATACCTGCCTCTCACAGATCATGGAACCGACATGTCCTGGTGTCAGGCTCACACCATACCTTGCTCTACAGTCAGATCTGCGCAGGTGCAGAGTCTGTTTCCCTTCAGGACTTCCTCCCTTTCCTTATTGGCTATGGGATATTGGAGCACTATTTAAACCTCCTGGATTCACCTGTTCTTCAAGCTCACTTCCTGCAGCCTGTGGTTCTGGTTCCTGTTCTCCTTATGGTTTACGTCAGCTTCTGACTGTCTGCTCTCAGCTTGTGACCTGTGTTGAACTATCGCTGCTCCAGTATCTCTATTACCATCTCCAGAGTACTTCATCGTGACAGCCTTGGTTCTCTCATCGCTACCTCTCAGAGCCGCTACTTCTTCTGTGACTCATCAGCCGTTGTTCCGAGTTACCACCGCTACTTCAGTCTGCCCTCAGCTCGTGACCTGTGTTGAAATAACGCTGCTCCAGTATCTCTATTACCATCTCCAGAGTACTTCATCGTGACAGCCTCGGTTCTCTCATCGCTACCTCTCAGAGCCGCTACTTCTTCTGTGACTCATCAGCCGTTGTTCCGAGTTACCACCGCTACTTCAGTCTGCCCTCAGCTCGTGACCTGTGTTGAAATAACGCTGCTCCAGTATCTCTATTACCATCTCCAGAGTACGTCATCGTGGCGGCTTCAGTTCTCTCATCGCTACCTCCAGAGCAGCTACTACTTCTGTGACTCATCAGTCGTTGTCCCGAGTTACCACCGCTACTTCAGTCTGCCCTCAGCTCATGGCCTGTGTTGAACTATCGCTGCTCCAGTATCTCTATTACCATCTCCAGAGTACGCCATCGTGACAGCTTCGGTTCTCCCATCACTACCTCTCAGAGCCGCTACTACTTCTGTGACTCATCAGCTGTTGTCCACAAATTACCATAATTACCTCTGCCTGTTCTCAGCTTCTGCTCTGTATAGAATCATCGCTGTTCCAAGTATGTCAGTTATCACCTCCTGAATACTACATTGTGTCAGCATCGGTTCTCTCTCTACTGCCGTTCAAGCTCCTATTGTTCCTGGGACTCCTCCGTCATAGTCTCGGGTCTCCATTGCTGCATTCTCCCCTGTGGCCATCAGTATATTACCACTGTTCCAGTGTCTCTACCACTTACCTGCTGGTACCAGTGTCGCCTCTTTGCATCTCCTTAGCTCCTCCACATCATTCTGCTGTTCACTCATACTTCGTCATCACGCCCGCCCGACATCCATTGCGGAGCGCGACGGAGGAGGAGACCATGGAGGGAGCTGGATCGCCAGCTGACAGCACGGTAAGTATTTTCTTCTTTTTTTTCAGGTTTTTTTTTTTTCCCTACCTCCGACGGGCCCTCCTGGGCTGCAGGGCCCATATATATAATCTTTTTTTTTTTTTTTTGTATATATAGGGGCCCCGGTGCACTGCTGTGCCCGGGGGCCCAAGATGTTCTCAAGAGGGCCCTGCTGATTGCTTATTTATCTCAGGTTAATGTCGCTTATTCCACCAAAGCAAGCTTTGTGTTGCATTTTGGGAATTGTAGTGTACACTTTCATTCTGCATTATGAACAAGAAAGTAGAGAACACAAAACTCATAAATTAATAACACTCTATTTGTCAGTCTTCACTAGCACTGCATTCTGAGTAACCCGTTTTACAAGAGTGTGCTTGCCTTGTGGAAAACAAGGCAAGCACACAATTATAAGGCAACAATTACAAGGCAACAATTACAAGAACACCCTATAACAATCAGTTGCCGACTGTGGGGCCCTTAAAGTGCAGGGACTAGGGTATTGCCCTACTGGTTTTATTAAAGGGATGGCCCTGATGTTCATTCCTTACAATTAAATTACCTTAAATCGTTAAATTACACACAACATTTTTAATTGCTATGTTGTGTTATAATCTCTTAGTGGCTCATGTTGAGTGGAATGCAATTTGCATTTTTGGTATATAATATATTTCTTTACTCAGGGCCACCTTAACAACATTATGGGCCCCCGGGCAAAGCAGTGCAGCGGGGCCCCTACCTCTATATATGTGTATCATATATATATAGATAGATAGATAGATAGATATAGAGATATATATATATAGATATATTTGCAGGATTTTTTTATTTTTTTTTGCAGGATTATTTATTTTACTTACGAGCCCTGTCTATGGGGCCCTCTTGCCTGTGGGGCCCCCGGGCACCTGCCCATCGTGCCCAATGGAAAAGATTTACTTCTGTGCAAGTGCAGAAAGCACTGATTTTTACACGGATATAAGAAAGCTCATTATAAGCATATTTGCCTACTTTCCCGGAAATTCCGGGAGGTTCCTGAAGTTCGGGGAGTCCTTCCATCCTCCTGGAAGAGTAGGCAACCACCCACTTGTATAGATGGAGATTAATGAAGCACTCGAGCCATTAAGCCCCATCCCCCACTATTCAATGCTGTGAATTTCGTTTTTTTATAGTAGGGGGCGGGCCTATGGTGACATGACAACGTCACCATGCCCCCCCTACACTTGTCACATGACAGGATTTAAAAGTTAACAAGTACGATTATATGCCAAAAACACAAATCACGTTCAACTCAACATGACCCCCTTAAGGAGCTGTTTACATCATTATATAGTTAGAAGGTTTTAAAAAGATAAAAGTGCCTTAATTACAATCTATTATAAGTCCTAGTTATTGTGATCCAGAGGAAGGCAAAACAAAAACCCCAGTGAGGCAGTTTTAGTTTGTCTTCAGAGTAGGTAAAAAAATGATTCTTCCCATACCCCATAATCAGATTAATTACCCGTATCAATCATTGAATAGTTTAAATAATGCAAACTAATAATTATAGCTAGAGATACAGGGCCTTATTTAATACAGGCAAATCCTAAAGACTGCACATTTGCACCTGGACAAATCATGTTGTGATGCTAGAGGTGCAAATGTATTTTTACTGTAAGTGGGGAAAATGCTATTTGCTTTTACAAGTAGCACACAATACTGGACAGCTGTACTTTTAAACAGCAATTTAGAATTCAGCTATGGAGCACAACTTTTCGACACTGAACCTCAACATGGGTTTGCCATGGTGCAGAATTGAATCTTCTAGCTGGACCTACTTCTAACTCTAAATGAGGCCCAGCATTTCTTGGACGAAGGGTGAATCATCAAATCCATTTGGCCATCACCACTTCCATTGTCAGAGAATTCCATAGTCTGACTACCCACACACTAAAAAACCCTTTTCTCTGCTGGGAGTGAAACCATCTTTGTTCCAGATGTAGTGAATGTTTCTTGTCATCAGCACAGAACTGAGTTTGAAAAGCTCATTGTTTTTATCAAATTGAATCAATAAAGTGTCTATGCACTCACGATTAGGATCTCCATAGAGTTTACAGAGCCATGATCTTTTCAGATGATGGTTATGACAGATGAAGAGCACAGATCTGAGGGTAAATCTTGTAAAACATGTATAGTGTGTGCGCATTAATCAGCATACTGATCATGACCTTTTTTTTTTCCAGTCGTTAGTACAATCATTGTAGATAACACATTGGTCAAACATTTCTGCAGTGTGTACCCAACCTTATTGTAGCAATGGAGCAATCAATGATCAATAGGCCATTAGTATGCACAACATTTACAGTTATAGAGGTCACAAACTCTAGGGTAGGGCAAGGTAAATGCTATTGGCTAGTTTTGACCATCTAACACCATTCCCTGATGTAATATTGTAACCCCATGTTTAGTGTATCCAGCCAAACAGTTAATTGAGTCAAGCCATTTCATTGTATAATCAATGTAACAGGGACAGTATACCTAGCAGCTAAAGTGTCCACTGAGAGACCCCTGCTTCAAGGGAGAGGTTTGAGACATTTGACCCTACTTCCTGTGTATACAGTGAAGAATATAGGAAGAGGAGAATGCCAGGGGAGCTATTATAGCTTGGAGGATCCTGGTGTACAATACATCAGCGAAAAGCTCTCACATTACAGAGGAGAGTACATCTTAAAACTTAAAAAATATGTTTTTAATTAGGAGAGGGTAGGTTCTTTTAGAGAGACAATCCTAGGAGTGGGTGTGTTCATTTAGAGACACAGTCCTGCTCTCGATGTTGCCGTCTTTTTCAAAATAGAGTATTTTTATTGCTTCTCTGGTGAGCAACAAACAAACCCCCCCCCCATTATTTATGTAAATACATGGGGTTTCTTTTTAGAAACTAATTTGCTGCCCCCCCCCCTCATTTGCAGAGAGCACAGGCATCTGAAAGAGGGGAGTCC